>NW_025053777.1:0-10031 GCF_019279795.1 Protopterus annectens | reverse complement strand
CTACTTTTAACAAGCGTACTATTAAACGTCGGTTGGACTGTGCTAGGCTGGTGTTTGGTAAATGTTGTAATTACAACATGCCATCGGATTCGCCGACGCCTGGTTCTTCTAAAAAACGCAAAGAGAAGGCTTTGCGGTCCAAACAGGATGAGTCGTCCACTCCGGACGCCGGTTCTGTAGAACCACTGACTACTTCAGCGGCTCCTAATGAAAGTTTACCAGAGTCTCATGGGGAGCCTTTGTTACTACAGGAAGTGGCTTCTCCTGTGTTAGGCCAGGCTGAGGGTGCTTCTCTGTTGTCGGTGGTTCCCTCCCCTCATAGGGTAGTTAGGCCTCCTTCTTCTCTAAGCAAAGCCCATTCTAAGTCTAAGTCTGCCCCTGCTGGTGCTAGTCCCCAGGGTACAGCTCCTAGGAAGCACATGTTAAAGATGGCTGAAGATTTGATTACTTTAATTAGGGGTTCTATGCCCCCCCCGAGAAGAGGCCCAGGGTAGAGACAGAGTTGGAGGGTTTGGCTCAGTCTTCCAATGAGTCAGATTCCTCTGTGGAAGAACTTCAGGATTTCCCTCCCTATTCTGATTCGGAGGCTGAGGACACTACTCCCTCTGCGTCCCCTCCAGAAGATTTTTCTTTCTCTGAGACTTTGCATTCCATGAGGGAACATTTCAAATGGGAAGGCCAGGATTATTCTGATTCTCGTAAAGGCTAAGAGAATTCTTGTTTTGCCTCAGCATAGGCCCTTGGCTATTCCCCTGTACTGGATGTTGTTCAGGATGTATTTTCTGAGGCTGCCCTTAACCCAGATTCTCTGCCTCCTGCCCCGGTTAAACCAGATAGATACTACAGGGTTCCTGGAAGCTCACAAGTACTTATTTAAGAGTCCTAGGGCTGATCCAGGAACTATTTCTCAAGGCCCCAAAGGTGTTAGGGCTTCTGTGGTTAAAATCCAGTTCCTCTGGACAAGGATGCTAGGGCCCTGGATAGGTGGGGTAAAAAACTGTATACCTCTTCTACTTTGGCTATGAGGGCTTTAAATTGTCAGTTTCATATGCTCAGGTATCAAAATTATTTGCTGGGTCAATTGCAATGTAAAGTAGATGCTTTAGCTGAAGGTATTGAATGTAAGGAGCTTCAGGATTTAGTGCATGCTTCAGACCAAGTTGGTAAGCATTCTTTGCAGTGTGGTTTTGATGCTTTACAGGCTTCTTCCAGGGTGGCTGCTACTAGTTCAGTTGTTCGCAGGCATGCCTGGCTTAAAGATCAGACCTTGTCAGAGCATGTTAAGGCTCGAATTATGGATGCTCCTCTGCAATCTGATGTTCTTTTTGGCCCTCAAGTAGAATCAGTTTTGAAGAAAATGGAAGAAAAAGCTAAGTCTATGCAGACAGTTAAGGACTTTTTACAGGTTCAGCCCCCTAAGTTCAGTAGGAATTGGCCTGCTAAGGGTTGGTCTTTCCCCTCTTCAGATTATCGATCTAGGGGCAGATCGAGGTGAGGTAGAGGTAGGGCTTCCTCTCAGGGCCCTATTACTTCTAGGACTTTGAGTTCTTCTACCCCTTCTGCTGGGGAGGGCAGGGGTCAGTCCTTTCGGAAACAGTCCCAATGACCTGTGTCTTCAGCTGCCGGACTCTGCCTTGCTGGCAGCTCCTCTAGGAGGAAAACTGGGACTTTTCAAAAGGAATTGTCATTTGGTTACCCAAGACAAATGGGTATTGGACATAATAAATCGAGGCTACAAGTTTTATTTTCACACATTCCCTCCTTTCAAAGGTATGCTGGATGTGCCTCATCAGCAAAGACTGGAAGCACAGGCACAGATTTCTTCTCTGCTTCAGTTGGGAGCAATACAGGAAGTACCTTCTGCAGAAAGAGGCACAGGGTTTTATTCCCGTCTTTTCTTAGTGCCAAAGAAAGGAAATACTAGGAGACCAATTCTGGATTTGTCCATTCTAAACACCTTTCTGGAAATTCCGAAATTCAAGATGTTAACACTGCAACAGCTGTTACCTATGCTGGGCAAAGATCACTGGATGGTGACTCTGGATCTCAAAGAGGCCTATCTTCACATTCCTATCAGGCCCAGTTGCAGGAAATTCCTGAGATTTCGGAATGGGAATTTGCATTATCAGTTCTCTGCATTGCCCTTTGGCTTGTCTACTGCGCTCAGGGTATTCACAAAAGTCCTGGCTCCAGTAATAGCTTTTCTCAGACTAAAAGGAATTCAAATTTATCCTTATCTGGATGATTTTGATTCTGGCTCAAGGCAAGCACGAACTTCTTCAACATCTGCAGTATGTACTGACAGTTTTAAGATGCCTAGGGTATTCTGTGAACGAAATAAAGTCCAGTCTAGTACCCTCACAAGAGATGTGTTTTCTGGGTGTCAGATTGAATACAGCTGCTCAGATGGCATTTCTTACCCCGGACAAACAAAGAAATCTTCACCTATACTTCCAACAACTATCAGTAATGTCCAGGCTGACTGCAAGGACAGTCCTTCAAGCCTTGGGGTTCATGGCATCTTGCATTCTAGTACTTCCCAATGCCAAACTGCAATTGAGGAAGCTACAATGGTATCTCAAAAGCGTTTGGACTCAACACAGCCACAATTTGGACACTGTCATTCGGATTCTACCTTGCATTCAGAAGGAATTTCTGTGGTGGGCTCAGCAATGTCACCTAAACAAGGGGCTCTCTGTGACCCAACCAGAGGCAAGTCAGATTTTGACGACAGACACCTCGGAGTCAGCCTGGGGAGCTCATTTCAAAAGAAAATGGATTCAAGACCTTTGGCCCCCAGAGCTACTTCACTTGCATATCAACATGAAAGAGATGCTAGCAGTTCAATTTGCTTTGGAAGGATTCAAGAGCCTACTTCAACCAGGACTGGTGTTGATTCGAACAGACAACACAACTGTCATGTGGTACATCAACAAGCAGGGGGGAACTCATTCTTACCCTCTTTGCAGACAAGCAATGCTGTTATGGGAAACTGCTTTGAATCTGCACATCACTCTTCGAGCACAGTTTCTGCCAGGAGCACAAAATTCTTTAGCAGATGTTCTGAGCAGACAGATTGTGGATCCTCACGAGTGGAAATTGGACCCTCAAAGTAGAGACTACTATCCACCTGTTGTCCCAAGGTCTACTATCACACTTTTGGTGTACACTACCGCCTTTGTGGTAGTTCTTGGCCACAGAGTTTTTAACAAAAGGGATGACAATGCATTTTTTTTGGCCATGATATTCAGTCCATTGCTTTCACAACAGGCATCTGTGTAAGTGAGGGCCTTTTGTAGGATTTCCACGTCCTTAGGAGTTGTGATAATCCCTTATAGTTTTCATTCATCTGTCAGCTTTGTCAGCCAAATACCTTCTGTGTTAACCTTTGCTTCAGAGTAGATACCAAACAGGACAGTATGCCGGACTGATACTTGTGGTACTTGACTAGTCACAGTTGGATTTAGAGTAGGCTACTTTCACAGTGTGGGTTCAGTTACTGTGCCAGTTGGCAACACATCTTGTGACATAGGGATTTACACCTACTACAGTCATATTATCTTTTATTCCAGAGTGGGGTCTGATGTAGAGATGCTTGTTGAGATCGAGATCTCGTGTGTAAACCATCTTTCCCTCGTCTACAGCTTTGGTGACCGTTTCAAAAAAGTCTATCAGGTTGATGACACATGATCTGCCTTGTAAAAAAACGACCTGGTGGTCCTGAGGTTGGCGATTACCTAAGTGATTGTTTATGAGTTTCATGATGATACATTACATAGCCATGCAGACCAATGTCAACAGGGTAATGGGGTGGAACTTCCGAGGGTCCATTGTGGATCCCCCTTTGTGTAGTCTGATTATCCTTGATGTGCCTCATTCACTGTGCACCAACCCGGAACTGAGGTTATGACTGAACATGGTACTTGGGTGGGGTGCCATTTCATTCTGTAGTTCGTGTGTAATGCACACTGGGATGTTTTCAGGTCCCATGGATGCTTGTTTCTTGGCTTTGCAGAGTGTGTTTTTTAGCTGTGCAGCCATGTTTACAGGAACCGTGCATAATTCCAGTATACAGATGTGCCCTTTAGGGGGTGCTTGAGGTGTACATATAGCAGTGAACCTATCTGCCATCATGTTGTCAATATCATTTGGTTATGTACATTTATTGAAATTGTGATTTAACTCACAGCAGATCTCTTTGCATCTAGTCCCGTGATATAGATATGACATCATTTATACTAACATGAACAATGACAGATTCATTTTTGGACTTGTTTTGGACTTCACGCAGTGCACGACTTATGCGGCGGATCCTGGCACCTGACAGGCAGGTGACAGAAACTTGATCCTTGTTTTCCCTGCTGAGTGGAACATCAGTGTACCTGACTATAGAGTCAACTATGAATAGAGTGCTGGGTACGTTGTTATGTCTTGTGGGCTGTGAATCAGTAGCAGACTACCGTTGTACACTGTGTGTCATATGAGTTGTGTTTGTAGGGTGGAGGCTGGTTCCCTTTCTTCTTAGTAGATCCCTGGTGCTTGGCTAGATTTTTATTTAGAGCCTCTACTCCAGTCACACAGGGACCAGACCTATACACTGGTATAAAGGTTATTACACACTTCATTCTCATGGTATTAACAGCTTGCCAGCCCGCTCACCCTCTGTATCAACCGGTAGCATTTCCCACATATACACCTAAGCACTATACTTATTATATGTATTTTACAGTTTTTTCACGGCTTAGGCAAACTGGATATATCTCCATTGTCAGTAGTGGATCCGGGGAAAAAAGATCTACAGAACAGACGATAAGTTATAATAGATTAATGATCTTACTAATGTTGGTACAATACTGATTTAGCACTGGGAGACACTATCATTACTAATGGAATGATCAATACATAGCATATTACAGTAGTCATGAGGCAGATGATCTTAGTGACAGTTTAATTTACACATTCATACTCTCGGTATGTTGAGCAGGGAAGCACTACTTAGTATAGTAATGTCAATAAATACACAGTACCCAGTGATAGGTGATGGTTAGTTAGGTTTAGCACGGGGGCAAAACCAATGAGTTCAGAGGTATAATGTCATGTTGTTATTCAACTGTGTTATTGTGGAAGATGAGGTCACTTCACTATGGACTAAGTTCCATTTTTTCTCAACACTGTGTTAGAGAACAAATAGTCCCCATCCTTACTGTCATTCTTACTTATGTGAACTATTTTATTTGATGAGCGTTGGGTTCTAAGGTTATTGTAACGGGTCATGACACTAGTAAGTATTCAGGTATAAGTAGGTTGATACAGGGTGTTGTGGTTAACTCATCATCCAAAAAAAGCCTATGGAAAAATTAATCATGGGTCTATTAAATAGACATGAAGTATTAAAACAATCCACCTCTGCCACTTTGGTTTTGCCAAGGGTAGATCACAGCTGCTCAATCCAGTGTTTTACGTTGACAAGCACACTGGAGCCATGGCTGATGGACAAAATGGGTTTACTACATACCTAGAGCTGTTGAAGGCATTCACTATTCAACCTCGTTCAGGTATTAAACGCACTTTCATAAATTTACACAGAATTCCATGTAGAATACAATGGATACTCAACAGGTTCATGTGTAGAACACCTAGTATCGTTGTTGGAACACACCAACCCCAGTCGGTCCATTGATAGTGGTGTTCCACAGCAATCAGTATTTTTATCGCGCCATTTTGTAATACACTTAGCTAAATTCTTCTGAAATACAGATTGTGTCGGTGTTACCAAATGTGGAGTTAACTGCAAGTCGGAGGAATCACTAAGCCCACCTTATATGAAAAGTTCACTGATGAAGGTGCGTCAACCAAGTAACTGTAACTTGAAACAAAGCTGGATACTCAATGACACACATTGCATCGTTATACCTTTTGGAAAGGTGACACACCATACACATTACTATATTAGTAACACTATCCTAGTAGACCCACTGCTAAGGTACTGGGAAACCTTCGTTGCCATTACCCGAAACTTTGATCACCATTTATCCACAGTGGTGACAAAATCCTTCAATGTGAGTACAGTTACTACTTATGTAATGTCATCCATGTCTAAGGAGATCAATGTCCCAATATGTTTATAACTCATTCCAGCTATAATTGAGTACAGTATACTCTATCATGTCATTGACTAGGCCTTTTAAGCAAATAATATGTTGTCCACACCAATTACTTGTGTAAACAATATAGGGTGTACATAACATGTTGTATGTGTACATCCAAACACATTTTTCCCTGTACTTAGTCTCTCACAGAGACTACTAGACCTTTTGATATACAAGCATGATGAATGCGGACATATTCACAAAACGAACAGCACAAGATCTACTCATTATAATCATCTATACCTTATCTGTGACTCTCTCACTGGCCTGCTTTCCAGGCTAAGAAAGATGCTGTCTTAACAGACTTCCTCTACCTCAGAAATACTGATTATACTTGAAATGCTCACTACAAAGGCCACAGCCTTCAATACAACATAAACAATCCACTTTTTATGGACAGATTGTTGACGCACAAAACTTCCCCTTATGTAAAATGCTCCTGTCATTATCAATGTAGTTCAGCAACACGATGGCTGCATGGATATAGCCATATATGCAGTCCTTGGGTAAGTAGCACAGCCTTCATCAAACAAGATGGAAAATACAATTACTAACCTTTCCTAGATGGATGGCTAAGATGTAATATTGGTTACTCAAGTCTACATTGCCAAGTAGAGGTGCACGTTTAACTAAGAATAAAAAACAGCTGCAACTAGTAGATTCACAAGAGGGTGAAAACAAAAGTGAGATGGTCGAACAATATGTCAAAGTAGTACGTAACGCACCAGGTGCTGGTGCTCAACTACGTTCACACAAGCAGTAATTATCAAATTTCAGCAGTATTCATTTCACCACTTCATCACAATAGCAGACCAGCCACACAATGCTCATAAAACCAAATAAAAGAAGAGAGTCATGAGGGTTCCAGCAAAATAGCAGTAATACGCAATTCACAAAACAATAATCCAGGTTAGTGTTAAATTTATTAGCTAAGATCATAGGTAAGCGCTTTCACCATCAAGGCTTCTTCGGACCACATACATTTTTTATGTAGCAGATCTTCTTAGATACTAATAAGTGACATCACTTCCTGGAAGCACATTAAAAAGTTTCAAACTGTATACGCATTTATATTACATTATTCTATAGACAATAATAAAATAGAAATAATATCTATTGCTTATTAAATACATATTGCTAAAACATTAAGTAAAATAGCTTCATATTGTAAAAGCAGTTTTTATTAACAAATCACATAATCAAAAGCTTCTACTTTAATAAAAAATTCATTAGGTGAAGCTACCTAGTGTCACAAAGATACTTTTTATTAAAGAAATAATGTTAACAAATATTTCTATCTTGAAAATTAAATAAACCCGTTATTATCACATTAAATTTATGGAGTATGAATAGTAATGACACTTATCATAATTCATGTCTATATGAACTTTTAAGGCCCCTTAATTGTAGCACATAATTTTTATATAGATTTTTTATATGTGCACATATTGTCATTTGATTTTGCTTTTTCATAATTTTTAGATTGATAATGCTCCATAATTTTTATTTGATAATCAACGGTTTAATTAATTATCTAGATGGAAATATTTGTTTACAATATTTCTTTAATAAAAACTGTCTTTGTTACACTAGGTAGCTTCACTTAATGAATTCTTTTAAAGTAGAAACTTGTGATTATGTCATTTTTTATTACAAACTGCTTTTAGAATATGAAGCAATTTTAATGCTTTAGCGATATGTAAATAATAAGAAATACATATTATTTTATTATTGTGTATAGAATTATGTAATACAAATGCATATACAGTTTTAAACTTTTTATATAGCAAACAGCAAGTGATGTCACTTAGTATACAAGAACATCTGATACAAAAAATGTATGTGGTCCGAAGAAGCCTTGAAGGCGAAAGCACTTACCGGTGATTTTAGCTAATCTATTTCATCCAACACAAACCTGGATTTTTGTTTTGTGATTTGCGTATAACTGCAATATTGCTGGAACCCTACTAACTTACTGGTTTTATTTGGTTTAATGAGCATAGTGTGTGTGGTCTGCTATCGTAACGAAGTGGTGAAGTTAATAATGCCCAACTATGATACTTACTGCTTGTGTGAACGTAGTTGAGCACCAGCACCTGGTGCGTCATTTACTATTTGGTCATATTGTTCGACCATCTCAGTTATGTTTAACTAATAATGCAATTTGCAAAAATATATACATTAAACATATTAAATCTCTCACACTTCAAAAAAAAAAAACACTAGTTGTAAAATAAGCAACCGCAGTAATCATGACACCCAATCACTCAATGAAATTGCCTGGAAGTTAAAATAACAGATAATAAAATTCATCATAGAGATGGATTCATCCATACAATTTCCAAATCGCCAAAAGGACTATCAGTAAATCAACAAACAACTGCGCATCTATCAATGACCTTCATTCAGTCATGAAAGCTGCTACCTGTATTCAATATGTAGATTACTGCACCTTGATTTGTTGACACCTAGTCAGCTAGTTTCTCCCCATTAATCAAAAATCGCTTCAATACAGTGGAAAAATGGCTCTACAAACATCTAATCCTGACCCCAAAAATATATAATCTGGTCCGCTTCTCACCCACATGGAAAGCCTCATGGACATCCTTGTACATGAGTGCAATCAAGGGCACCGTCATCTCCCAAGCAGAGACACCCTGAACTGTGATGTACATTGCAATGCAAGTTATCAAAACTTTTAGTTATGTACTTACCATAACTTCGGATGTATGGGATCCATCTCGCCTACATTCATAACAGATGGGTTCGGAGCCGATCCATCGGCTCCACCAACTAATACACTAGCACGAAGTCTCTCATTGGCTGGGCTACTCCCTATCCCAGGATGCACTACACCTGCTTCCCCAGATCTTGTTTGTTCGCTTTCATACATCCATGCAAACACAGAAAAACTAGTAGTCACTATAACCAACTAATGTTCTTCAAGAAAGATCGCCAAGATAAAAGAGACTACAGCTCCTCTAAATCCGAATGGAAGGGGGAAGGAGGGTGGGTACTTATGAATGTAGGCGAGATGGATCCCATACATCCGGGTTATGGTAAGTACATAACTAAAAGATGTAATGGGATCCTATTCGCCTATATTCATAATACACACAGATGGGACAGCGTCCCTAGCACCTACATCCCGGGTGGCTCATTGGAAAACACTCCTGAGAACTGTGAACCAAAGGCTCTGCCTCGAGAAACCACATCCAATTTGTAATGAGAAATGAAAGTGTGCGGAGAAGTCCAGGTTGCCGCAGCACAAATATCATCTATTGATAACTTGGGTGAAAAGCTACGAAGTAGCCATTGCCCTGGTAGATTGAACCTTGACTGGAATGGGAATCTCTTTTTTAGGCTGTTAATAAATAAATATGATACAATCTTTAATTCATTTAGCTATGGAGGTTTTTACATTGCTAGTTGACCCAATTTGTTCACTGCAAAGCGAAACAAACAATTGATTTGATTTCCAGCGTTTGAGCAGTTCTATTCAAATAAAAGCATGATTGTCTATGTGCGTCCAATTGATGCAAAGTATATTCCTGCGTTATTAGAAATTCTGGAAAAAAGACAGGGAGTTCTATAGTTTGTTGAATACAGAAAGAGAGGCCACTTTTGGTATAAATGCAGGGTTTAATTTCAATGAAACTCTATGCTTGTGAAAAATCAAATAGGGAGGATCAGAACAAAAGAAACGCTTGAAGTTCTGAAACTGCATGGCGAACGCAACGTTATGGCTTCTACTAAAAGGCCGTTTCAAGACAGAAATTTTTAAATCACAGGTAGCGGCTGGTTCGAAAGGATGGGCAGTTAGGGCAGCAAGAACCATATTCAAATGCAAAAAACCTAAGAGCCACTTTCAAGGGAAAAAAA
>NW_025053776.1:0-10194 GCF_019279795.1 Protopterus annectens | reverse complement strand
AAAAACAAGCTCGGGTTTGCAGGAAGGATGTAGGAAAGGCCCATAGCTGCCCATTTCTTCGTCAGCAACAGCTGTGCATATGTTTGTAATTTGGTGTGAAATTTGAAACCTTCCACCACTGAGAGAGGTGTGAGGACAACATTAATATTTGCCAGGCTTGTTCAGCCAAATTTTGTCAGTTTACATGTCCAGCAGACATGTGTGCAAAATGGGCAGCTATGTATGGATGTAATTTTTTGTGGGTACAGAGTGCCCTTCTTTTTTTTTTTTTTTTTTTTTTTTCAGATGAGAGTGGTATGTCAGGTACAGGAAGTCGGGTATAGCTGGGGAGGTGTAGGTAGGGGAGGTTAACAGACAAGACAAACAAGATGGCATTTTTACACAGGTGGTGGTGTAAGATGTGGGGGGTTACACAATTGACGGGGATGGATGTTTGGATATCTCGGGCAGATGAGCCCACAGATGGCAACAGTGGAACTTAGATCCCCACCCATGGGCAGTTGCCACTGTGCCTTCACTGCCCAGGACGGGGCTGTGCTGGGAGCTTTGTAGGCCGGGTAGCAGGCACACCCGTGAGTTGTGCCACCCGTGCCTCAAGCTGGTGTAGGGGCCCAAGCACAGTGTGCCGGATCTCCCTATGCACCACAGTCCGGACACTATGGAGGGTGAGTGGATGTTCTCCTCCGGCCACACTTGCAGAGGGGGGACGAGCCCCATCCCCTGCAGTGCTTCCACCCGCAGGTGGCACAGGGCCACTGGAGGAGGGTCCGGCCTGGGCACTACTGCCAGGTGCACTCACCAGCTGAGGTGGGAGAGGTGGGGCCGCTGGAACCCGCTTTCTCTGTCGTCCTATGTTTTGCATTGTTATGATAGTTTGGGTTAGTAACATACAATACCATTCACAATTAGTTGTAACAGCATGCATTAGTATTCCCATTAACCAAACACCCATAAATTCAAGCCATTGAACAGCAAGCATATTGAACAGCAATACACAATCCAACAACATGCAGGGTTGATTGATGGCAACAGGCCATCAGGTTTGGATGTATGAACAGGGCACATGCATCAAGCATCTAAGATATGCATATATGTATGAAACCAACAGGACAAATGTCCAGGGTCTTACCATTGTGAATGCATCTACCATTTCAATGCTGGAATGGATTATTTGTGGTTATAGGGTAGGGTGAAGAAATATTTCATTAACAACTTCAAATACCTATACATATGCTATACATTTCTACTAGCTGCAGATATATACACACTACAGGTCTGACTACAGTTTCCTATGTGATAACTAATTCAGGTTGGTGATAGAATGTTACTGCTACATCAATGTACATTTACATATTTATTCATACATTATTCATATCTGGCTCTGTTCAGCTACATCATCCTGCTACATTTGTTTATATGGCTATAGACAACTGTGGATGTTTGCATTTCATACAACCATACTATCTGCAAATTGCAAACTGAGAGCAACATATCCAGATTTTGGGACACACATTCTAGCTTCAGTACTTTTTCAACACATGTTGCTCTTTGGTTCTGCCTGTCACATTCATTTCATTCTGTACTGACTGCAGTATACTTTATTCAGGAGTTATTACTACTTTATTGGTGGATTCATACCTCTTTCTCACACTCTCTCTCACTTGTTTTATTTTTTAGAATTCAGGGATGGTACGCTTAATTCTAGGCTTTATTGACATGTTTTACTTTTTAGTTATAACAATCCTTTCCAACAGTCTTCACTTATGTCATGTTTCAGAATTTAAACATGGATATATTTCACACATACGTGTTTTACTCAGCTCTGTAGCTGTACTTTTCAGCCTGCTGCAGGTTATGTACTATTATACACAGGTGGGACATCTTTATTTCAGACTTGTTTCATTTTTATGTTTGGATTACAGGCTGCATCACACTTTTGTAATCAAGCAATACTTGGTAAACTCTCTTACACTGTTACTTGCACATTTTATTAATAAGTGACTACACTGCACTCTTTTGCAAACTGTCACACTTATATACTTTTTTACAGTTACAGGGAGAGAATTACTGACCTGCCTGGTGGCACAACCGCACCAGCCTATCGGCATAGGCTCAATCTATGTTCATGGAACTGGACACCTGCAGCTGTAATATAAATGAAGTAATATTGGAATACACATCTCCATAATATCAGCTAGGTTAATTTCTTACATAAATAATTACATGTAACTTACTCAGTAGTGGGGAGTTGGGCATTTGCGGGCCTACTGGATCCAACAGTTCAGTTGGTCCTGCTTCCGTCTCTTCAGGTCCGCATGGTGGTGATGGACCTGTTCACCAGTCCTTGGTATTCCTGTGGCACTGGTGAGATCATGTGCCAACTGGTCCCATGCCTCAGCCCTATATGCTCCCCTACAGGATTCCTGGCCCCTGCATGAGTTGGGCCTCATGATCATGGGACTTGAGGAGCCAAACCATATATTTGGACCTCAACACCCCACCTCTGTGCTCGGAAGCAACTACCCTCTCCTACACCTGCCATCCTGGCTGCAAGTCAGTTCCACAATTGGTTATGCTGTGTATTCTCGCCTATGGGGCTTATATATGCTGTTTTTCCCGCACTTATCTGTGATTGGCCATTTTGGAATTGTATCAGCTTCACAAAACCTGCTTTGTCATGCTCCTCTTTCTATTCATTCCTATATATATGCTATTACTGCATTTCTAAGCGCAGCTATCATGGCTTAGTGGTTCAGTACTTTGACTATGGTGCATGGTATAGGTTCATAGGTTCATAGGTTCATAGGTTCATACTAGGCTATCTGCCCGAGGGCATTTACAAGCCTAGCCCATAGTTTTGTGGCTTACGCCACCCCTTTAGTATGGGGAACTATACCCATTATTTTGCTGTGCCTCTGTTGAGCAGTGACACTGAGGTAATCCCCGGGGTATATCTGCGATCTCCCATCCATTGGTCAAGATTTATCTTGAACAAGGCCAGCGAGGTGCTCTGCCTCACATATACCGGGATTTTATTCCACAGCATAGGGAGTCTTTGGGTGATGAATCTATCCCTCCAGCACGCCCTATTAATAGCGTGTCGAGGTTTAAGTCTCGCCCTTGTGACTCTGACAGATCTAGATTTTTGAGGTGAAGCATATTCATCAAATCTGGGTTTGACATGGCTTTGTATGTTAGGCAAAGGTCACCTCTGAGCAAGCGGTAAGCGACTGAATAGAGCTGGAGTTCTTTCAGTCGGGCAGCATAGGACAGATGTTTGAGACCCTTTATCCTTTTGGTGAGGAACTTTGTGGCCTCCAGCTGCTGCAAGTGTCGGGTCAGATACATTCCGAATGGGGCATTGTACTCAATCATTGGTCTGATGAGTGATGAGTATAGGGAGACTATGACCTCCCTTGATCTAGATGAGCTTCATGATAAGGTGGGCAATGTAGAAGGTCTTCCTAACTACTTTAGCTACATGGGTGTCAAATGACAGACTACTATCAACCTGGGTCCCCAGGTCCCTGATAACTTCTTCTGTGCTCAGTGGATTGCCACCTATTTGGTAGCTAGGGGTAACCTTGTTTTTCGAAGGGTATGACTATGCATTTTTGGCATTTAACTTTAGGCCATGGCTCTGGCACCAGTTATCCGCTTCTGTGAGACCCTTCTGAAGGATATCTGTGTCAGATGTGTTTTCTACTATGGCACCCAGTTTGCAGTCATCTGCAAACTTTGTCAGCCATAACCCTCCTGTGTTTGCTTGTACTGGAAAAGTAGATGCTAAACAAGAGTGGGCCCAGGACTGAGCCCTGTGGTACACCACTTGTGACAGGCTTTGAGTCTGACATGGCGCCAGCAACTCTGACCCTGTGGGTTCTGTCACCAGCCAGTTTGCAACCCATCTTGTGATGTATGGGTTAACATTTAAGCTGATGAGTTTTTCAATGATACCCGAGTGGGGTATTGTATCAAGGCCTTCGCCAGATCGAGGTAGGCTGTATGGACTGCCTTTCCTCATCAATGGCTTTGGTGACTGTTTCAAAAAGTCAACCAAGTTTAGAAGGCATGATCTGCCTTTGACAAAGCCAAACTGGGATGGATCCAAAGTCTGCAAATTCTATGTCTTTATTTATGAGGTCCATTATGATCCTCTCCATGGCTTTGCAGATAAGGCTTGTCAAGCTAATGGGCCGGTAATTTCCAGGGTCGGTGGAGGCACCGCCTTTGTGAAGTGGGACCACAGTTGCAGTGCGCCACCCCTGGGTACGCATCCAGAGGTAAGACTATGATTAAACAGCTGTCCTAGCTGTGGGTTTAATTCCTCGCTGAGTTGGGAGCACACAGCCGGGACACCATCAGGTCCCATGGATGCTGTGTTTTTTGCTTTGGAGAGAGCAGTTCTCACTTGGCGTTGGAGATGTTTGGGGCTGCAATCGCTGGTATAGATATCTCTCCTTGGGGAGGGGAGAAGTTTGCACTGAACCTGTCAGCCAGTATGTTGGCAATGTCTGTAGGATCAGTAATCTTCACATCATTTTGAACTAGTTCTGAGCATATCTGGGAGTTTCCTCCCAGGTTTCTAACATAGCTAAAGAAGGCCTTATGATTGTCTTTTTGAGTCTTTAGCTATTTTTCTCAAAATTTGCTTTGGATGATTTTATGAGAGCTCTTAGTTTTTACTTATAGTGATCAAGGGTGTCTTTACCTTTTAAGGATTTTGCTCTATCTTGTAGTAGCTTCCTCCTTTGTTGTAGAGTTTGTTTATGGCTGGGGTCCACCAGACTGGACGCTTGCCTTTGGTACAAAGAGTCTTTGTTTTGCTTGGGATTGCCTTATCCATGCAGCCCTGCAGGTGCTGGTAGAAGGCATTTGTAAGTGATTCAGCGGCTTGAGTACTGTTTTCTGCCGCCTGGCCTTAAAGGAGACCACACTAGTCTTAGAAGTGTGAAGTCGGCCGAGAAGTTCTTTACTGTGGTCTTTTATTTCAGGTGGGGTGGGATGAGGACCTCCAGCGAGATTAGTTTGTGATCTGATCTCACCAGTGAGGGGTATACTTCCGTGTTGAACATTGTGCCCCATGTTCGTGATGATGAGATCAAGTATGTTTTCTCCTCTTGTGGGGATGGTGACTAGTTGTTCCATGGCATTTGAGTTTATGAATTCCAGGAACTTTTGGGCTAGGGTGTTTGGCTTGAGTAGTGTTCCCAGTCTATATTAGGTAATTGAAGTCACCTAGTATGATGGTGTTTGGTGATACATTTATCCTCTAGTGTTTTCAGGAAGGCCATGTGAGGTTCCTGAGTTTGTGAGGGTGGCCTGTAACATGCTACAATTTGTAGAGCAGTCTTGCCTATGGTTAATTGCACCTGGATGGTCTCCGATGCATCGTGTTGCCACCAGTCTTGAGGTGTGGGTGTCTTTGATGAATATGGATACCCCACCTCCTTTGTTGGTATTGTCCGGATTTTGGGGCCGGAACGCATGATAAGAGGTAAAACCTGATAGTGCTGGGGTGCTCTCAGGAGCCTTGAACCAGGTTTCTGTCACTGCACAGACATCGATGTTCTCCATACTGAGAAGGGCCTCGAAAAGTGCATTTTGAGATTTAGACTTCTGGCATTGAGCAGCATTACCCTTAGTTTTTTCCTTTTTGTGTTCTAGGTGGTAGGTTTAGAATTTGAGCCTTGCCTAAAAGGCACTCATGGGGGTGGCAAGAGCCTTTGCCAATATCCGGAATCCCAGGGTGACAGGTGCAAGCCGCCCTTGCGAAGCAGCGTGGCTTGTCCAGCATGTCATCCCAGGCAGACAGACATTGATCCCTTTGAATGACACCAGAGTTTAAGCCAATTGTTAAAGCTGATCATCTTATCTCTGTATTGTGGCATCATTCTTGGTGAAGGTAGGATACTGCTCAAGGTCAGGGTCATACCTGCCTGGGCTACATAATCAGAGAGCTCCTCAATGTCTCTTTTCATGTAGTCCAAGGAGGCACGCCCCAGGTCGCTTACACCAGCGTGACAATGACTGAGTCGTATTTGTACCTGCTGTTGAGAGACCTGAGTGCTTGCGTTATGTGGATTCTAGCCGACAGGCAGCTTACTGTGACCTTCTCCTTACTCAGTCTGGTGAGCGGGACGCCAGTGTGTCTGACTATGGAGTCACCAATGACTAGTGTGTCTGGCATTGTGTTTGGCCTTAAGGGCTGTGACTGTTTGACACCTGACTGTGAGGTCTATGTGTTGCAGGTGTTGTGTTCTGAGGTGGTGGTTGTTTGGGTGTCTGCTTTGGTGGCCTCTGCTGTTTTGGTAGATTTTTGATCAGAGCCGAGTATGTCTTTGTGTTTATGTGTATGATTTGAGGTTGTGATGGTACTATGTGAGACTGGGTCTAGTGTGTGTGGTAACCTTCTCCTCCTGACTGGTCTTGCCAGTCCTATGTTGAGAGAGCTCAGCCTCCAGTTTGGCCATATAGTTGCATCTCTGAGATGTATTTGTGTTTTGTGGGAGGAGGAGAGGGTTGTTCTGTACATGAGGCACTGTAACATTGCCTCAATATTCTGTGTTCACCAGCTGAGCAGGAGAGGACACTAGCAACTGATCCTCGACATGCTAGAAGGACTAGACAAAAACTTTAAAAGAGATTCGGGGGACGTGGGTGACCGAGAAATGGGGTTTGCCTTTTGGGGTGCTATCTATAGAGTGCCGTATCAAGGTAATAAGTACTATAGGAGCAAGTGCTAGGTTTAACAGATAGAGAAAAGTCTACTTGGAGTCAAGTAGAGATGATCTTTTTAGGTATTAGAGAAAGTGCTAGTAACAGGGATGCTTAAAGGTAAGATTGAAAAGAACGCACTGTGCAGTTTGCACTAGAGAGAAGTTAGATATGAAAGTAGGTAACTTGAGTTTTACCTGTTTAAAAAGTTAAGGTTTAGTGGAGAGTTACTATTTTTAAAACAGTAAGATGGACTGAAAGGGGTGGTTACTTTTGTATTTTGGTGCTATGAAATACTGTAGGATGGCCAATAAATTTAAATAATTGAAGGGGTGGGATTTCAAAAGTGATGGTTTTGTGATCACCTCATAAGGGTGTAGTAGAGAGAAATTAGATATATGGTCAGATTAACATAAGAGGCGGGCAACTAGAAAGACAGTGGTATTTAACAAGACAACTTAAATGGGTGGGAGGGAGGGAAAAATTCTGCCTGGGTTTGAGCCTGGCCATTGCTTTTTATATTTTATGACTGTCTACACAGGCTAGGAGGTGCGTCTGTGTAAAGGCAGTTTTGATACAGCTTGCTCAACGTTGCCCATCGGTTAGCTTGTTGGCACGGTGCGCAGCTCCGCACAAACGGGTTACGCCGGTTTACATGTCGTTTGGCTGTCAGCATGCATATTACACTCAGCTCAGCTACGGGCACACAGTTTCAACGTGTTAAAATGCTGCTCAACCCCGGGCACTCATTTTACACCTGTTAAACCACTGCTCACCTACAGGCACTCATTTTACACCTGTTAAACCACTGCTCACCTACGGGCACTCATTTTATGCCTGTTAAAACACTGCTCACCTACAGGCACTCATTTTACACCTGTTAAAACACTGCTCACCTACAGGCAGATATCCTCAACTTGTTAGACTGTAGCTCAGCTATAGGCACATCTGACATTTTTTTTTTTATTATCTCACATTTCTTCAAAATACATGGCCCATTTCATTACATTTTACATAAAATATAATTTACATATATGTACATGTATGTCAGGGAATTGTTTCATGCTTATTTCACTAAAAATAAAAATTGATGTTGTGGGGGCTCGAACCATGACTGCCTCCTCTTTAGTCAACATCTCTACCACTACACTATTGCTTCTTGGCTTACTTTACATATTTAGTTCTTATATGCTTTTCCACTGACTGCTAACTGTATAAGCTGGAGCACGCCCACAAGCAAAATGGTTTAACTCACGGGCAAACATCTTTAAAACTTATAAAAAAAATATAACATGTTCATTTTTACATTTTATGTTCATAGTCTGTGGGGGCATGTGTTGTGTTTATTCACATTTACACAGACTCTGATGTGGGGGTTTACTTTCGGGACTTTTACTCTTCTGGGGGCGTGTCCGCTTGCAGGGCCCGCCCCTCAACGGACATGCCCCTACTGTCTTTCATGGACCGTGTTAGCCTTAGGTGTGATTCAGCATGCCCTCATGCATATGCATGGCATGCTGACGTCACACCGTTTAACTTAACCGCAGCCTGTAAGCCTTTGTAACTCTTACATGGAGGCTTGTGAATCCTGCCCGTTATTTTTAGGATGATAGTGAGAAGCAAACTGTGTATAAAGAAATAAGCTATTAATGCTTATCTGATCCAGTTAAAAGACTGTTGATAAGGCATGACAAGAGAGCACATGTCTCTGAATTTGTTAACAGGACAGTGTGGAGCACAGACAAAAGCACTGCATGACAGAGGGAAAATGAGGAGCACCATATTTTTTCACAGCTTGAAAAGCAGGCCATTTTCATAGTGCAAGGGTGAAATGGTCTTTCACTCATTAGCATCGTGTTCTAAAGTATACATTAGCCCATAGTGCATAAAGCATTTTGATGCCAAATTTTTATAGAAAAAAAGACACCTCACATAATTCAAGAATAATTTATGATCTGCAAACAGTATCATAAATACCCAAATGTAAATCTTGGTTTAAATATCTTCACTTACAACATCAATATCTAGATATTACAGTACCATGAACAGCTAAGTTTAAACATTTGTAATATCAACATCTAATCCATTCACTATCTTGAACAAACTAAATATAAATTGCTCTTAATTATCTATTTCTAACATCACACTTTAGCTATTAACTCAGTACCTAATGCAACTGCTATTTAATCGTAATTACACACAAATGCTACTGCATTATTTATACATCAGATTCTCATTTAAAGTTAAAGGGTAGTAGTGTCATGATCTAACCACATACTTAGTGATCCATAATCAGACAGCTGCGTTATTGCTTTAGCGACATCTATAACAAGCATTGACTGTTTAAACCATCTTAACTGTTTTGTTCATTCATTTTAGTTGCCATGAAGAGTTCAATGTCTTTAGTCTTGGGACAGGTGCAGTTCATGTTCACCTTTCCTTACAGTGAGTGCTGAAAACCCTTTCAGCTTTTGCATTCAGATATGGCAAAACAAAATAATTCATAATTAGTTGTGTAACAACGGCAGCTTCCCTCTACCATAAAGGTCTTGTAGTGAGTTAAGTCCAGTACTGAGGAAGAGGGGAGTGAGCCCCATCTACTGGATCAGTCAGTTTCATTCTGGAGAATGAAGGATTCCACTTAGTATCACTTTCTTTGTGTCTTCAATTTGATATTGTACAAATTCATATATTTGCTGTTCACTTAATCATAAGATCATATGAAGTTCAAGACAACTGGAGCCTTGTGACCATTCTGCCTTGCCAATTCTCACCCCAGACTGTACAAGGATGGGCAGTTAAGGAAGGCATGACTTTATGAATACCCGTCCAATTATACAGGTCCTGCTTAAAGGACTGTAGAGAATAACCATGCTTAATCTGCACAAAGGATCTATTCCATAGGGTGTGGGGAAGGTGACAAGTAACTCAGACCTGTCTTCTCAACACAGCTTTTATTAATCTGCTGAAGCAGATTAAGGTGCTTGGTCCTAGTAATTGTGGGACTTTTTGACTTGTGAAGTAAATGAAATCCTGGACCATTGTATCTCTTTTACTGCAAGGAAAAAGGAGGCATAGGTCTCCTCTAAAGACACTGTATGATAAGGAAAGAAGGGCAATGCTTCTAGTCTTTTCTGTTAGTTTATAGATTTTTTAAGCCCATGATCTTCTTGGTCACAAAACCTCTGGGGTCTTTCCAGTTGTTTTATATATCTAATGAGGCACATCCCAGGTGGTCACGGTGGTGCAGTGGTTAGCATTGCCGCCTCACAGCGCAGAGGTTCTCTGGTTTGGATCGTTGGCTGGGTGTCTTCTGTGCAGAGTCTGCATGTCCTCCCTGTGGTCACGTGGGTTTCCTCCTGTTTCCTCCTGCCATCCTGTAAAAGACATGCTGCAGTTGGATTGGACACCCTAAATGCTGGCTCCTAGGTGTGTGTGTGTGTGTGCCTTCTGTGGAAGGTTGGGCGCCAGGCTGGG
>NW_025053775.1:0-8854 GCF_019279795.1 Protopterus annectens | reverse complement strand
CAGACATTTTTGATGTAACATAATATCCGTATCAAGACCTGGACATAACATCAGTATAGACATAATCTTCCTCGTAGGATGTAACATAATAACCATACCAAGACCCGGACATAATGTGAGTGCAGACATAATCTTCCTTGTAGGAAGTAACATAATAACCATATCAAGACCTGGACATAACATCAGTACAGACATAATCTTCCTCGTAGGATGTAACATAATAACCATATCAAGACCCGGACATAACATCAATATAGACATAATTTTCCTCATAGGATGTAACATAATAACCATATCAAGACCTGGACATAACATCAGTATAGACATAATCTTCCTCATAGGATGTAAAATAATAACCATATCAAGACCCAGACATAATGTCAGTACAGACATAATCTTCCTTGTAGGAAGTAACATAATAACCATATCAAGACAAGGATATACGTCAGTACAGACAAAATGTTCCTCGTAGTATGTAACATAATAACCATATCAAGACCCGGACATAATGTCAGTACAGAAATAATATTCCTCGTAGTATGTAACATAATAACCATATCAGTACAGACATAATCTTCCTCGTAGGATGTAACATAATAATCATAACAAGACCCGGACATAATGTTAGTGCAGACATAATCTTCCTTGTAGGCTGTAACATAATAAGCATATCAAGACATGGACATAACTTCAGTAGTGACATAATCTTCCTTGTAGGAAATAACATAATAACCATATCAAGACCCGGACATGACATCAGTACAGACTTAATCTTCCTCGTAGTATGTAACATAATAACCATATCGACACCCGGACAAAACATCAGTATAGACAATATCTTCATTGTAAGATGCAACAAAATTACCATATCAAGACCCAGACATAAAGTCAGTACAGACATAATAATGTTCCTTAAGGAATGTAACATAATAACCATATCAAGACCCAGACATAACGTCAGAACAGACATAATCTTCCTCGTAGGATGTAGCACAATAACCATATCAAGACCCGGACATAATGTCAGTACACACATAATCTTCATCATAGGATGTAACATAATAACCAAATCAACCCGGACCTAACGTCAGTACAGACATAGTCTCCCTCATAGTATGTAACATAATAACCATATCAAGACCCGGATATAACATCAGTACAGACATAATCTTCCTTGTAGGATGTAACCTAATAACCATATCAAGACCCGGACATAACGTCGGTACAGACATATTCTTCCTCGTAGGATGTAACATAATAACCATATCAAGACCCGGACATAACATCAGTATAGACATAATCTTCCTCAGAGGATGTAACATAATAACCATTAAGACCCAGACATAAAGTCAGTACAGACATAATCTTCCTCATAGTATGTAACATAATAACTATATCAAGACCCGGACATAAAGTCAGTACAGACATAATCTTCCTCATAGTATGTAACATAATAACCATATCAAGACCTGGACATAACATCAGTACATACATAACCTTCCTCGTAGGATGTAAAATAATAACCATATCAGGACCCGGACATAACATCAGTACAGACATAATCTTCCTCGTAGGATGTAACATAATAACCATATCAAGACCTATTCATAACGTCAGTACAGACATAATCTTCCTTGTAGGAAGAAACATAATAACCATATCAAGACAAGGACATAATGTCAGTATAGACATAATGTTCCTCGTAGTATGTAACATAATAACCATATCAAGACCCGGACGTAAAGTCAGTACAGAAATAATATTCCTCGTAGTGTGTAACATAATAACCATATCAAGACCCAAACATACAGTCAGTACAGACATAATCTTCCTCGTCATATGTAACATAATATCCATATCAAGACTTGGACATAAAGTCAGTACAGACATAATCTCTGCTGTAGGATATAACCTAATAACCATATCAAGACCCAGACATAACGTCAGTACAGACATAACCTTCCTCGTAGGATGTAACATAATAACCATATCAAGACCCAGACATACCATCAATATACACATAATCTTCCTCGTAAGATGTAACATAATAACCATATCAAGACACGGACATAACGTCAGTGCAGACATAATCTTGCTCTTAGGATGTAACTTAATAACCATATAAAGACCTGGACATATCGTCAATACAGAGATTATCTTCCTTGTAAGATGTTACATAATAGCCATATCAAGACACAGATATAACTTCAGTACAGATATAATCTTCCTCGTAGGATGTAACATAATAAGCATATCAAGACCCGGACATAACATCAGTACAGACATAGTCTCCCTTGTAGGATGTAACATAATAACCATATCAAGACCCGGACATAACGTCAGTACTGACATAATCTTCCACGTAGGATGTAACATAATAACCATATCAAGACCCAGACATAACGACAGTACAGACATAATCGTCCTCAAAGGATGGAACATAATAACCATATCAAGCCCAGACATAACGTCAGTACAGACCTAATCTTCCTCGTAGGATGTAACATAATAACCATATCAAGACCCGGACATTACATTAGTACAGACATAATCTTCCTCATAGGATGTAACATAATATCCGTATCAAGACCTGGACATAACATCAGTATAGACATAATCTTCCTCGTAGGATGTAACATAATAACCATACCAAGACCCGGACATAATGTGAGTGCAGACATAATCTTCCTTGTAGGAAGTAACATAATAACCATATCAAGACCTGGACATAACATCAGTACAGACATAATCTTCCTCGTAGGATGTAACATAATAACCATATCAAGACCCGGACATAACATCAATATAGACATAATTTTCCTCATAGGATGTAACATAATAACCATATCAAGACCTGGACATAACATCAGTATAGACATAATCTTCCTCATAGGATGTAAAATAATAACCATACCAAGACCCAGACATAATGTCAGTACAGACATAATCTTCCTTGTAGGAAGTAACATAATAACCATATCAAGACAAGGATATACGTCAGTACAGACAAAATGTTCCTCGTAGTATGTAACATAATAACCATATCAAGACCCGGACATAAAGGCAGTACAGAAATAATATTCCTCATAGTGTGTAACATAATAACCATATCAATACTCAAACATAAAGTCAGTACAGACATAATCTTCCTCGTAGTATGTAACATAATAACCATATCAACACTCGGACATAAACTCAGTACAGACATAATCTCTGCCGTAGGATGTAACATAATAACCAAATCATGACCCGGACATAACGTCAGTACAGACATAATCTCCCTCATAGGATGTAACATAATAACCATATCAAGACCCGGACATAATGTCAGTACAGATGTAATCTTCCTCATAGTATATAACATAATAACCATATCAAGACGGATGTAACATAATAATCATATCAAGACCCGGACATAACATCAGTACAGAGATAATCTTCCTTGTAGGATGTAACATAATAACTATATCAAGACACGGACATAACATCAGTACAGACAAAATCTTCCTTGTAGGAAGCAACAAAATAACCAAATCAAGACAAAGACATAACGTCAGTAGAGAGATAATGTTCCTCGTTGTATGAAACATAATAACCATATCAAGACCCGGACATAAAGTCAGTACAGAAATAATATTCCTCGTAGTGTGTAACATAAAAACAATATCAAGACCCGGACATAAAGTCAGCACAGACATAATCTTCCTCGTAGTATGTAACATAATAACCATATAAAGACTCAGACATAAAGTCAGTACAGACATAATCTTCGCCTTAGGATGTAACATAATAACCATATCAAGACCCGGACATAACGTCAGTACAGACATAATCTCCCTCGTAGGATGTAACATAATAAGCATATCAAGACCTGGACATCAGTACAGACATAATATTCCTCGTAGTATGTAACATAATAACCATATCAAGACCCGGACATAACATCAGTACAGACATAATCTTCCTTGTGGGATGTAAAATAATAATCATATCAAGACCCAGAGACAATGTTAGTACAGACATAATCTTCCTTGTAGGATATAACATAATAAGCATATTAAGACCAGGACATAACGTCAGTACAGACAAAATCTTCCTTGTAGGATGTAACATAATAACCATATCAATACTCGGACATAACATCAGTATAGACATAATCTTCCACATAGTATGTAACATTCTAACCATATCAACACCGGATATGACATCAGTATAGACATAATCTTCCTTGTAGGAGGTAACATAATAACCATATCAAGACCTGGACATAAAGTCAGTACAGACATAATAATGCTCCTCATAGGATGTAACATAATAACCATATCAAGACCCGGACATAACGTTAGTACAGACATAACCTTAATCGTAGGATGTAACATAATAACCATATCAAGACCAAGACATACCATCAGTATAGACATAATCTTCCTCGTAGGATGTAACATAATAACCATATCAAGACCCAGACATATCATCAGTACAGACATAATCTTCCTCTAAGGATGTAACATAATAACCATATCAAGCCCGGACATAAGGTCAGTACAGACCTAATCTTCCTCGTAGGATGTAGCATAATAACCATACCAAGACCCGGACATAAAGTCAGTACAGACATAATCTTCATCATAGGATGTAACATAATAACCATATCCAGCCCGGACATAATGTCAGTACAGACATAATCTTCCTCGTAGGATGTAACATAATAACCATATCAAGACTCTGACATAACGTCAGTACAGACATAATCTTCCTTGTAGGATGTAACATAATAACCATATCAAGACATGGACTTAATGTCAGTACAGACATAGTCTTCCTCTTAGGCAGTAACTTAATAACCATATCAAGACCAAGACATAACGTCAGTACAGAGATAATCTTCCTTGTAGGATGTTACATAATAACCATATCAAGACACGGACATAACTTCAGTACAGACATAATCTTCCTCGTAGGATGTAACATAATAACCATATCAAGACCCGTACATAACTTCAGTACAGACATAGTCTTCCTCATAGTATGTAACATAATAACCATATCAAGACCCGGACATAACATCAGTAAAGACATAGTCTCCCTTGTAGGATGTAACATAATAACCATATCAAGACACTGATATAATGTCAGTACAGACATAATCTTCCTCGTTGGATGTAAAATAATAAGCATATCAAGACCCGGACATAAAGTCGGTACAGACATAATCTTCCTCAGAGTATATATCATAATAACCATATCAAGACCCGGACGTAAAGTCAGTACAGAAATAATATTCCTCGTAGTGTGTAACATAATAACCATATCAAGACCCAAACATACAGTCAGTACAGACATAATCTTCCTCGTCATATGTAACATAATATCCATATCAAGACTTGGACATAAAGTCAGTACAGACATAATCTCTGCTGTAGGATATAACCTAATAACCATATCAAGACCCAGACATAACGTCAGTACAGACATAACCTTCCTCGTAGGATGTAACATAATAACCATATCAAGACCCGGACATACCATCAGTATACACATAATCTTCCTCGTAGGATGTAACATAATAACCATATCAAGACACGGACATAACGTCAGTGCAGACATAATCTTGCTCTTAGGATGTAACTTAATAACCATATAAAGACCTGGACATATCGTCAATACAGAGATTATCTTCCTTGTAAGATGTTACATAATAGCCATATCAAGACACAGATATAACTTCAGTACAGATATAATCTTCCTCGTAGGATGTAACATAATAAGCATATCAAGACCCGTACATAACATAAGTACAGACATAGCCTTCCTCATAGTATGTAACATAATAACCATATCAAGACCCGGACATAACATCAGTACAGACATAGTCTCCCTTGTAGGATGTAACATAATAACCCTATCAAGACCCGGACATAACGTCAGTACTGACATAATCTTCCACGTAGGATGTAACATAATAACCATATCAAGACCCAGACATAACAACAGTACAGACATAATCGTCCTCAAAGGATGGAACATAATAACCATATGAAGCCAGACATAATGTCAGGAACCTCACATGGCCTTCCTGAAAACATTGGAGGGGATAAATGTATCTCCAAACACCATCATACTAAGTGACTTCAACTACCCTAATATAGACTGGGTACACTGCTCAAGCCCTAGCACTCTAGCCCAAAGGTTCCTGGAGTTCATAAACTCAAATGCCATGGAACAACTAGTCACCATCCCCACAAGAGGAGAAAACATACTTGATCTCATCATCACGAACATGGGATCACAATGTTCAACACCGGAAGTATACCCCTCACTGGTGAGATCAGATCATAAACTAATCTCGCTGGAGGTCCTCATCCCACCCCCACCTGAAATAAAAAAGACCACAGTGAAAAACTTCTCAAAAGCCGACTTCACACTTTTAAAACTAGTGTGGTCTCCTTTAAGGCCCCTGAGCCAGTGGTAAACATTACTCAAACTGCTGAATCACTTACAAATGCCTTCTACCAGCACCTACAGGACTGCATGGATCAGGCAATCCCAAACAAAACTAGGACTCTTTGTACCAAAGGCAAGCGTCCAGTCTGGTGGACCCCAGCCATAAACAAGCTCTACAACAAAAGGAGGAAGCTACTACAAGATAGAGCAAAATCCTTGAAAGGTAAGACACCTTTGATCATTATAAGTAAAAAACTAAGAGCTCTCATAAAATCATCCAAGGCAAATATTGAGAGAAAAATCGCCAAGGACTCAAAAGACAATCATAAGGCCTTCTTTAGCTATGTTAGAAACCTAGGAGGAAACTCCCAGATATGCTCAGAATTAGTTCAAAATGATGTGAAGATTACTGAACCTACACACATTGCCAACATACTGGCTGACAGGTTCAGTGCAAACTTCTCCCAAAGGAGAGATATCTATACCAGAGGATTGTAGCCCCCAAACGCGTCCAACGCCCAGGTGAGAACTGCTCTCCAAAGCAAAAACACAGCATCCATGGGATCGGATGGTGTCCCGGCTGTGTGCTCCATTTAACTCAATGAGGAATTAAACCCGCAGTTAGGACAGCTGTTTAATCTTAGCCTCACCTCAGGATACGTGCCCAAGGAGTGGTGCCGGGCGACTGTGGTCCCACTTCACAAGGGCGGTGCCTCCACCGACCCTGGAAATTACCATCCCATTAGCTTGACAAGCCTTATCTGCAAAGCCATGGAGAGGATCATAATGGAACTCATAAATAAAGACATAGGGAACTTGCAGACTTTGGATCCAACCCAGTTTGGCTTTGTCAAAGGCAGATCATGCCTTTTAAACTTGGTTGACTTTTTCGAGACAGTCACCAAGGCCATTGATGAGGAAAGGCAGTCCATACAGCCTACCTTGACCTGGCAAAGGCCTTCGACACAATACCCCACTCAGGTATCATCGAAAAACTCATCAGCTTGAATGTAAACCCATACATCACAAGATGGGTTCCAAACTGGCTAAGTGACAGAACCCACAGGGTCAGAGTTGCTGGAGCCATGTCAGACTCAAAGCCTGTCACAAGTGGTGTTCCACAGGGCTCAGTCCTGGGTCCACTCTTGTTCGGCATCTACTTTTCTGAAGTACAAGCAAACTAGAGGGGTTATAGCTGACAAAGTTTGCAGATGACTGCAAACTGGGCGCCATAGTCAAAAACACATCTGACACAGATATCCTTCAGAAGGGCCTCACAGAAACGGATAACTGGTGCCAGAGCTATGGCCTAAAGTTAAATGCCAAGAAATGCATAGTCATACCCTTCGGGAAAAACAAGGTTACCCCTAGCTACCATAGGTGGCAATCCACTGAGCACAGAAGAAGTCATCAGGATCTGGGACCCAGGTTGACAGTAGCCTTTGCTTGACACTCATGTTGCTAAAGTAGTTAGGAAAAACCTTCTACATTGCCCACCTGATCATGAAGGGATTCACATCTAGATCAAGGGAGGTCATCGTCCCCCTGTACTCATCACTCATTAGACCTATGATTGAGTACAATGCCCCATTCGAATGTATCTGACCCGACACCTGCAGCAGCGGAAAGGCCCCAAAAGTTCCTCACCAAAAGGATAAAGGGTCTCAAAATATGTCTTATGCTGCCCGACTGAAAGAACTCCAGCTCTATTCAGTCTCATACCGCTTGCTCAGAGGTGACCTGTGCCTGACATATAAGGCCATGTCAAACACAGATTTGATGAATATGCTTCACCCCAAAAATCTAGATCCTCAGAACCACAAGGGCGGGAGACTTAAACCTTGACACGGTTATTAATAGAACATGCTGGAGGGACAGATTCATCACCCAGAGACTCCCTATGCTGTGGAACAAAATCCCGGTACATGTGAGGCAGAGCACCTCGCTGGCCTTGTTCAAGAGGAATCTTGACCAATGGATGGGAGATCGCAGATATACCCCAGGGATTACTTCAGTGTCACTGCTTGACAGAGGCAAAGCAAAATAATAGGCATAGTTTTATTCAAACTAAAGGGGTGGCGAAAGCCAAATAACTATGGGCTAGGCTTATAAATGCCCTTGGGCAGATAGCCTAGTATGAACCTATGAACCTACAGACCTAATCTTCCTCGTAGGATGTAACATAATAACCATATCAAGACCCGGACATTACATCAGTACAGACATAATCTTCCTCATAGGATGTAACATAATTTCCATATCAAGACCTGGACATAACATCAGTATAGACATAATCTTCCTCGTAGGATGTAACATAATAACCATACCAAGACCTGGACATAATGTGAGTAGAGACATAATCTTCCTTGTAGGAAGTAACATAATAACCATATCAAGACCTGGACATAAC
>NW_025053774.1:0-8830 GCF_019279795.1 Protopterus annectens | reverse complement strand
GGGTTAAAAATTTTTGTGGCATGAAGTGTGAAAAAGTGTGGCCATATTGATGCACTGAAAGTTGTTAGACTGCTTTTGAAAATTTTTTGTTAACTTAGCATGCGGGTTTCTGCTTGCATTATAATCTGTGCTGGTGACATTTTTTAATCATTCTGCTCATCTTCCGAGTGGTTGACTGCTGATATTCAGCTGCATAAATAAATTGACAAAAGCTGATTTAAGTAAACTTTTTTTCTGCACTTATTTAAGATTAGAAATTTGTAGATCATTGTTACATATAATATAATACAGGAAGGTAATACTCCCTATCTACAGTTGCAGTTACTTGCCTGAAGTGTGAAAAAGTGTAGCCATCTGGATACATTGAAAGTTGTTGGATATCTTTTGAAATTGTGTATTAACTTAGCCTGGGAGGGGGGTTCTGCTTGCTTTAATAATCTGTGCTAGTCAGATTTTTGAATCATTCTGCTCATCTTCCGAATGGTTGGCTGCTGACATTCACGTGCATAAATCAACTGACAAAAGCTGATTTAAGTATACATTTCTTTGCACTTATTTAGGATTAGAAATTTGTAGATCATGATTATATATAATATAATACAGGGAGATAATACTCCCTGTCTTTAGCTGCAGTTAGTTGCCTGAAGTGTGAAAATGTGTAGCCATCTTGATGCAATGAAAGTTGTTAGACTGCTTTTGAAATTCTGTGTTAACTTAGGCTAGGGGTTTCTGCTTGCATTATAATCTGTGCTGGTCACATTTTTTTAATCATTCTGCTCATCCTCCGAGTGGCTGGCTGCTGAGATTGAGCTGCATAAATCAACTGACAAAAGCTGATTTAAGCATACTTTTTTCTGCACTTATTTAAGATTAGAAATTTGTAGATAATTGTTCTGTATAATATAATATAGGGAGATAATACTCCCTGTCTCTAGCTGCAGTTAGTTGCTTGAAGTGTGAAAAAATGTAGCATCTGGATACATTGAAAGTTGTTAGTCTGCTTTTGAAATTCTGTATTAACTTAGCCTGGGGGGTTTCTACTTGCATTATAATCTGTACTGGTCACGGTTTTTAATCATTCTGCTCACTTTCCGAGTGGTTGCCTGCTGAGATTCACCTGCATAATATCAACTGACAAAAGCTTATTTATGTATACTTTTCTCTGCACTTATTTACAATTAGAAATTTGTAGATAATTGTTATATATTATATAATACAGGGAGATAATACTCCCTGTCTCTAGCTGCAGTTAGTTGCCTGAAGTCTGAAAAAGTATAGCCATGTGGATATATTGAAAGTTGTTAGACTGCTTTTGAAATTCTGTGTTAACAGCCTGGGGGTTTCTGCTTGCATTATAATCTGTGCTGGTCACATTTTTTAATCATTCGGCTCATCTTCCGAGTGGTTGGCTGCTGAGATTCACCTGCATATGTCAACTGACAAAAGCTGATTTCCGTATAGTTTTCTCTGCACTTATTTAAGATTAGACAGTTGTAGATAATTCAAAAAATCCAAAATGCTGCTCTCACTGGTAAATGCTCTTGTGGAAACAACCAGTAAATATATAATAAAAACGTAGCACAAGAGCAAAAGCAAGGGTCAAATCTTATATTCAAAGCCAGATACTTTTATTAGTAAAACAATGGATAAGCGCTTTCGCTAAAAAATAGCTTCATCAGATCACAATGTTTGCTTAACATAGACAGTTTAAATACTAAAGCACATGGTGAGTACAATTCAAATGAACCAATCATCATCACACATCAATTAGTTCACTTAACATTTAAAGCAGCAAATACAAAAGTATATCAGTGCATTCATTACTGCTACTAATCATATAAAAAAATATATATATATATAAAAATATATATATAAAAATATATATATATATAAAAATATATATATATAAAACTAACTCCATTTAAAAAAGCGCATCCTTTGAATACAACAAATGATAGTATAAAACTTTAATAAAAGTTTTCTTGTTGTTAAAATGCATTATAAAAATTATTTATATATATCTATTACAATTTAAAAATGACTAAATATTCTCATATCTTTATGTGTCTGCGTTTTCTAAGTACAGGTTTGATAGAGACTTTGTCATTTAGTCCTGAGCCTCTATCTGCTCTTAGCAAAATAATCCAGTTGTTTTCCTTCTCCTCTGTATATGTCATTATGTTACCTCCTCTTGCATTAGGTTCTATTACTTCTAGTACCCTAAATTGAAATTCATGTTGAGTGTTGTGTAAGACAGTGTGCTTGGCTAAAGCATTCTGTATATTACTTTTTCTAATGTTATAAATATGCTCTCTTATCCTGTCATGTAGTGGGCGGTTCGTCTTACCCACATAAAATGATGAACATATTTTGCAAACTGCCAGGTAAACAACGTTAGGTGTCATACAATTATGTGTTCTAAAATAAAATGTTTTACCATTATCTGGATGGATAAATGTGGTATTGCTGTCAATATAACAACAAAAATTACAATGACCACATTTTTCTGTATGTCCTGAACTAACATGCTGTATAGCTTTCTTAGGATAACAGAGGATTCTTTTTAAGTTGTTTCTGTTCCTATATATAAAAGAGGGTTCTTTGCCAACTATGTTAAAAATCTCTTCATCAGCCTTTAGTATATCCCAATGTTTACATATGATATTCTTGACTTCAAATAAGTCTGTTGTATAACTTTTTGCAAATTTGACATTCAAGGGTGTCGAAGAAATATCAGTTCTAATGATATCCTGTACTGGACCAAAATAAGGTTTACCTCTAGCATCACGTGAATTGAGGGCTTCAGTAGTGTATTGATCTATTTCACTAATTTTGTAGCCCCTATTCTTTAATCTATTTCGTAAACATGACAGGTCTTTTTCTAAGCCTATTTCTGACGGATTTAGCCTAGAACATCTTAAAGATTGTCCTTTAATTATATTTTTAAAACTGTGGGGTGGGTGCATACTTGTCCTATGTAGTAACATGTTGCTGTGACAAGGTTTCCGATATACCCCTGTGTTGATGAGACCATTGTGTAACCTTTCTACATAAACATCTAGGAACACCACTTTCTCATAGGAGTATTGCATAGTGAATTTCAAACAATTTGTCAAGCTATTCATGATGTTTAAAAACTTTTCTAAGTCTACAAATCTACGAAAGAAGATGACATATTCCTTAAAAAACTTTTCTTTAAACAAAACTTCTTGTTCCCAAAATGCTAGAAACATGTTGGCATAGCTGTTGGCACAAGGAGTGCCCATTGCTACGCCTTCATGTTGCTTAAAAATCTTATCATCAAACATAAACATGTTATTATAAAGCACAAGTTCAAGAAAATGGACAATCAGATCTATCAACAATTCAGAATAGTCACTACATTCTTTTAAATAATTTTTGACAAAAGTTAAACCTAGTTCATTGGGTATTACAGTGAACAAGGACTGTATATCTAGGGTGACAAAATAACAAGCATTAATATTGTCACAATGTGTGATGCATTCATAGAGGTCTACCAAAAATTGCTTTGTGTCACGTAAGACAAATTTATTTTTATTCAAAATGGGTCTTAAATGCTTCTCTATGAATACTGATAAATGTTCAGTAACCCACCCTCTTCCAGATACAATGGGCCTCATTGGTGGGTTACTTAAGTCTTTATGTAGCTTAGGAAGTCCTTAAATTAGAGGCAACATTGGTTTCTCAACCATAAGGTATTCATAGGTATTTCTATCAATTAAATTACTTTTGTAAATATCAGTAAGGGTATCAAATACATACCTACAGGTGTCATGAACATCTGATGTATTAATGATACCATAAAATTTGTCTTGTAACATATCATGCATAGCATTCATGTAATGTTCTTTGTCCAGGACAACAACACCAGAACCTTTATCTGCTGGCCTAACTACAATATTCTTATTTAATTGCAGGTTATTCAAGCTTTTTCTTTCATTGAATGTTAAATTATCTGATTTCTTTAATTTATTATATGTCTTAGTTTCATAGTAGTGATGCAACTCTTCCTCAGTTACTTTCAAAAAGCCTCTACTAGAGGGTGATTTACTACATAATCACTAAGATTCTTGAATATAGGGCCTTCTCTGACAGTGCTATCCTTATCCCTGAAATTATATTTCAACATTAAATTTCTACAAAATATTCTTAAATCCATAATTGTATCAGTAAGGCAGCCAGTTGTCTTGGTATATAATTCAGGCCCTTACTTAACAAAGAGATGTCAGAGTCAGTTAATTCAACAGAAGAAAGGTTGAACACTACCTTTTCTTTACCCACATTTTCTTTATCGTGGTATTGTGTAGAGAGTCTTCTGTCAATTTCCTCTTTGCCTTCCCTGCTCATGGAACGTGACCTCCTTGGGCCTTTGTCCATGCGACGGGTAAAGGGAGAGTTAAATTGGCATCAGCTACATGCTGATTAGCTTCCTTTGTTTTAGGTCTAACTGCTGGCTCTGAAGTAACTGAAGGTTTGTTCTTAACAACATTAACTTCAGGGTATAGATTAATGCTTTCCTGTAAGCTGGAATGCACTAACCTAATTACATCATTAGAATCATTTAATTCATTGCAAGGTGCATCACTTATTGCAATTTCTATATTATTATTTGTATTTACAATACTAGATCTCTCTTCTTCATTACTATCAGGTTGTGAGCCATAAGTAGATTTGCTATTATCTAAACCATTCAAATTAACATTATTAGGCATATTCAGACTGTCAGGAACATCTGTAGAGAACGCTGAACCTCTATTACTACCAGCATTTCTCATATATGTATTAGTTACATTCATTCTAGTAGGTTGTACAATATTAACATTTGTCTGACCCTCATATACATTAGTAGCTAGTCTATCATTGTTATGTCTCTGCCAAACAAACACTTGACCTAGTTTAAAATCATTCAAGTCACGATCACTTTATTTCTTTTTGTTGCAAAGTTTCGATCATAGGCGGGAAACACAGTCAAGTAAATTTTCAAATAGTGGATATACGATATTTTCAGGAAAGTCAGTAAATAAGTGTTTTTGTTTAGAATTAATTGAGTCAGTTAGTTTCTTTTCATCAGGACTAAAAAAGTCAGTCAAGAGCTTGAGATACTCATGACTGGTCTCTGTTGATGCGCTGCCAACGCTAACAGTTCTGGAAAGTCAGTGCCTTGGCTAGGCATACAGAATACTCCCAACCCACGAGGCACTATATGGTGGACAAGACAGTATGGGAAAGGGGCATGCTGTGCCTGTAAACTTTTTAGTTTAAGGAAGTCCTTCTCAATGTCGTCCTTCGGTAAAGTGCCTGCATGTCTACTGTCCCCGTTGGCGTCAGCTGAGCTTGCTTCATCAAGCACAAACCAAGAAGGGTTGGAAATTCCATTCAAATATTTACGAAATCTGGTTTGAGTGTTTCTCTGCCCCGTGTTCACTTCTGGGCACATAATCTAATTCTATGCTTGACATTTTCTCGATAGTCACAAAATTAGCGTTGTAGTAGACAAAATGGCAACAGCACAGTATGAAAGTCACCTTACTGTTATGAGCAGTAAGAACTAAAGTAAAAGTAAAAATCCAAAATACTGCTCTCACTGGTAAATGCTCTTGTGGAAACAACCAGTAAATATATAATAAAAACGTAGCACAAGAGCAAAAGCAAGGGTCAAATCTTATATTCAAAGCCAGATACTTTTATTAGTAAAACAATGGATAAGCTTTTCGCTAAAAATAGCTTCATCAGATCACAATGTTTGCTTAACATAGACAGTTTAAATACTAAAGCACATGGTGAGTACAATTCAAATGAACCAATCATCATCACACATCAATTAGTTCACTTAACATTTAAAGCAGCAAATTCAAAAGTATATCAGTGCATTCATTACTGCTACTAATCATATAAAAATATATATATATATAAAAAAATATATATATATAAAAAACTAACTCCATTTAAAAAAGCGCATCCTTTGAATACAACAAATGATAGTATAAAACTTTAATAAAAGTTTTCTTGTTGTTAAAATGCATTATAAAAATTATTTATATATATCTATTACAATTTAAAAATGACTAAATATTCTCATATCTTTATGTATCTGCGTTTTCTAAGTACAGGTTTGATAGAGACTTTGTCATTTAGTCCTGAGCCTCTATCTGCTCTTAGCAAAATAATCCAGTTGTTTTCCTTCTCCTCTGTATATGTCATTATGTTACCTCCTCTTGCATTAGGTTCTATTACTTCTAGTACCCTAAATTGAAATTCATGTTGAGTGTTGTGTAAGACAGTGTGCTTGGCTAAAGCATTCTGTATATTACTTTTTCTAATGTTATAAATATGCTCTTTTATCCTGTCATGTAGTGGGCGGTTCGTCTTACCCACATAAAATGATGAATATATTTTGCAAACTGCCAGGTAAACAACGTTAGGTGTCATACAATTCACATGTGTTCTAAAATAAAATGTTTTACCATTATCTGGATGGATAAATGTGGTATTGCTGTCAATATAACAACAAAAATTACAATGACCACATTTTTCTGTATGTCCTGAACTAACATGCTGTATAGCTTTCTTAGGATAACAGAGGAGTCTTTTTAAGTTGTTTCTGTTCCTATATATAAAAGAGGGTTCTTTGCCAACTATGTTAAAACTCTCTTCATCAGCCTTTAGTATATCCCAATGTTTACATATGATATTATTGACTTCAAATAAGTCTGTTGTATAACTTGTTGCAAATTTGACATTGTAGATAATTGTTATATATAATATAATACAAGGAGATAATACTCCCTGTCTCTAGCTGCAGTTAGCTGCCTGAAGTCTGTAAAAGTGTAGCCATCTGGACACATTGAAAGTTATTAAACTGCTTTTGACTTTCTGTATTAACTTAGCCTGGGGGGCGGTTCTGCTCTCATTATAATCTGTGCTATTCAGATTTTTTACTCATTCTGCTCATATTTTGAGTGGTTGGCTGCTGAGATGTACCTGCATAAATCAGCTGACAAAAGCTGATTTAAGTATGCTCTACGCTGCACTTATTTAAGATTAGTAATTTGTAGATAATTGTTATATATATAATATAATACAGGGAGAGAATACTCCCTGTCTCTAGCTGCAGTCAGCTGCCTGAAGTGTGAAAAAGTGTAGCCATCTGGATATATTGAAAGTTGTTAGACTGTTTTTGAAATTCTGTGTTACCTTAGCCTGGGGTTTTCTGCTTGCCTTATAATATGTGTGCTGGTCACACTTTTTTAATCATTCTGCTCTTCTTCTGAGTGTTTGGCTGCTGAGATTCATCTGCATAAATCAACTGACAAAATGCTGATTTAAGTATGCTTTTTTCTGCACTTACTTAAGATTAGAAATTTGTAGATAATTGTTATATATAACATAATACAGGGATATAATACTCCCTGTCTCTAGCGGCAGTTAGATGCCTGAAGTCTGAAAAAGTATAGCCATCTGGATACATTGAAAGTTGTTAGACTGCTTTTGAAATTCTGTGTTAACTTAGCCTTGGGGGTTCTGCTTGCATTATAATCTGTGCTGGTCAGATATAGCCTGTGGCTTTCTGCTTGCATTATAATCTGTGCTGGTCACATTTTTAATCATTCTGTTCATCTTCCAAGTGGTTGGCTGCTGAGATTCATCTGCATAAATCAACTGACAAAAGCAGATTTAAGTATACTTTTCTCTGCACTTATTTAAGATTAGAAATTTGTAGATAATTATTATATGTAATATAATACAGGGAGATAATACTCCCTGTCTCTAGCTGCAGTTAGTTGCCTGAAGTGTGAAACACTGTAGCCGTCTGGATACATTGAAAGTTTTTAGACTGCTTATGAAATTTAGTGTTATCTTAGCCTGGGGCTTCTACTTGCATTAAAATGTTTGTTGGTCACATTTTTTAATCATTCTGCTCATCTTCCGAGTGGTTGCCTGCTGAGATTCGCCTGCATAAATCAACTCACTAAAGCTGATTTAAGTATATTTTTCTTTGCACTTATTTAAGATTAGAATTTTTAGATCATTGTTATATGTAATATAATACAGGGAGATAATACTCCCTGTCTCTAGCTGCAGTTATTTGCCTGAAGTGTGAAAAAGAGTAGCCATCTTGATGCATTGAAAGTTGTTAAACTGCTTGTGAAATATTTTGTTAGCTTAGCATGGAGGTTTCTGCTTGCATTATAATCTGTGCTGGTCACATTTTTAATCATTCTGCTCATCTTCTGAGTGGTTGGCTGCTGAGATTCAGCTGCATAAATAAACTGACAAAAGCTAACTTAAGTATATGTTTTTCTGCACTTATTTAAGATTAGAAATTTGTCGATAATTCTTATATATATTACAGGGAGATAATACTCCCTGTCTCTAGCTGCAGTTAGTTGCCTGAAGTATGAAAAAGTGTAGCCATCAGGATACATTGAAAGTTTTTAGACTGCTTTTGAAATTTTTTGTTAACAGCCTTGGAGTTTCTGCTTGATTTACATTTTTTAATCATTCTGCTTATCTTCTGAGTGGTTGGCTACTGAGATTCACCTGCATAAATAAACTGACAAAAGTTGACTTAAGTATACTCGACTCTGCACTTATTTAAGATTAGTAAGTTGTAGATAATTGTTATATATATAATATAATACAGGGAGAGAATACTCCCTGTATCCAGCTTCAGTCAGCTGCCTGTAGTGTGAAAAAGTGTAGACATCTGGATATATTGAAAGTTGTTAGACTGCTTTTGAAATTCTGTGTTAACTTAGCCTGGGGGGGGTTTTTTGTTAAATTTTTTTTTCCATTTTTTTTTCATCTT
>NW_025053773.1:0-6157 GCF_019279795.1 Protopterus annectens | reverse complement strand
ATTTCTCACTTGTTCCATTGGGTTTATATCTCACGTTGTTTTTTATTGTTAGAATTTTTTCTTAGTGATGGTTCATCTGTGCCTTATCTCTGAAATTATTTCTGCTGAATAGTTGCATACTTGAGCTGCATCAACTTTATTACAATCTGAGATAAGTACAAAATTGCAGTGTTATAAGATAGTTTGGCGGGTTATTTTTTCTATTTTATTGTTTCACTGTATATTGTGTTAAAATAGTACTGCATTTATCCGCTTATTTATTTGTTCATTGACAAATTAAGTGTTTCCTCTGTGTTCGCAGTAAGTAAGTCATTATTCATCTCACTTCATTGATATTCGGTGTAGAACCGCTATTAGCCTACACCAATTTCTTTTTTGTGCTCTGAAAAGTCTTAGTCCCTTATGGATCTGAAATTACTTTTGCTAAATAGTTGCATACTTTGAGCTGCACTCAACTTTATTAAGCAAGCTGAAAGTACAAATCTTGCAGTGTTATAGTATAGTATCCCTGCATTTTATTTTTTCTGTTTTATTGTTTCATTTAATATTGTGTTAAAACGTAGTACTGCATTTATCGTGGCTTTTTTACTTGTTCACTGAAATTTGTGAAGCTCTCTCTCTCTCTGTGTCTGGCTAAAGTTAGTGGGTTTATTCTTCTCACTTTTATTGATATTCAACCGGTGCAGAAGTCTTAGCTTGAGCATGGTTTCTCCTGGTGCCTTTAAATTCTTTTAGTCCCTTATCTCTGAAATTATTTTCTGCTTTAAATAGTCACATATACATGAGCTACATCAACCATATTACAAGCTAAGTAAAAGAAACTTCTTCTTGCAGTGTTCTGAAATAGTACTTCCCATTTTATTTTTTCTGTTTCATTTTTCTGTATTGAATTTGTGTTAAAAATAGTACTGCATTTTATCTGTTTATATGTTTTCTTCACTAGAAAATTGTGAGCTTCTTCTCTGAAATTACTTTTGTTAAATAGTTGCATACCTGAGCTGCATTAACTTTATTACAAGCTGAGATAAGTACAATATTACAGTGTTATAAGATCGTTAACACTGCATTTTATTTTTTCTGTTTATGTTGTTTCAATGAATAATGTGTGTTAAAATTGTTCTGCACATTTATCGGCATTATTTATTTGTTACTGAAAATTGTGAGCTCTCTCTGTGTCTGCAGTTAGTGGGTTTATTGTTCTCACTTCACTGAAATTCTCTGTATAAGTCTTAGTCTAGAGGGTTTCTCTGTGCCTTAAAGTCTTAGTCCGTCATCTCTTAAATTATTTCTGCTAAATAGTTGCATATATTAGCTGCATCAACTTTATTACAAGCTGAGATAAGTAAATACTTGCAGTGTTATGAAATAGTACTGCATTTTATTATTTCTGTTTTGTTTTGTTGAATATTGTTTTAAAATAGTAATGCATTTATCTGATAATTTTTTCTTCACTGAAAATTGTGAGCTTTCTCTGTGTCTGTATTTACAGGGTTTATTCTTCTCATTTCATTGATATTCTGTGTAGTAGCAAGTTTTAGCCTAGAGGGTTTCTCGGTAGCACTTGACGGTCTTAGTCCCTTATCTTTCAATTATTTCTGTAAAGATTCATACTTGTGACTTTTGTCTAACTTTATTACAACCTGAGATTATTTCAGACTTGCAGTGTTATAAGATAGTACTGTTGTTTTTTTTCTATTTTATTGTTTCATTGAATATTGTGTTAAAAATAGTACTGAATTTATCTGCTTATTTATTTGTTCACTGAAAATGTTGAGCTCTGTCTGTTGACTGCAGTTATTGAGTTTATTCTTCTCACCAGTTGATATTTGGGTGTAGAAGTCACCGCGTTGATGGTTTATCTGCCTTAGGAGTCATGGTCATATCTCTGAAATTGTTTCTGAATAGTTGCATCACTTGAGCTGCATCTGCGTTATTGTAAACTGAGTAGTACCAGACTTTCCGGTGTTGTCAGATAATGCACCATTTATTTTTGTATTATTATTTCATTGAATATTGTATTAAAAGTAATGCCATTTATCTGTATTTTATTTGTACGCAAGAGAAAATTTTGAGCTCTTTCTGTGTCTGCAGTTAATTGAGTTTCCAATTCTTCTCACTTTATTGATATTTGATTTGCAGATGTCTTGGCTAGAGAGTTCTCTGTGCCTTAAAGTTTTAGTCCTTTATCTTGAAATTATTTCTTTTGAATAGTTGCATACTTGAGCTGCATCAACTTTATTACAAGCTGAGATAAGTGCAAACTTGCAGTGTTATAAGTTAGTACTCCATTTTCTGTTTTCTGTTTTATTGTTTCATTGAATATTGTGTTAAAAAGACTATTGCATTTATCTGCTTATTTATTTGTTCACTAAAACTGTGGCGTATCAGTGTGTGTGCAGATAATTGGGTTATTCTTCTCACTTCTTTGATATTAGTTCTAGAAGTCTTTATACGGGTTTCTCTGTGCCCAAAGTCTTGGTCTCTCTGGTGTTTCTGCTGAATAGTTCATATTTGAGCTGCAGCAACTTTATTACAAGTTGAGATAAGTGCAAACTTGCAAAGTTATAGGATCATACTGCATTTTGTTTCTATTTTATTGTTTCATTGAATATTGTGTTAAAATAATACTGCATTTATCTGCTTATTTATTTGTACACTGAAAATTTTGAGCTCTCTCTATGTCTGCAGTTAGTGGGTTTATTCTTTTCAATTTATTGATATTCGGTGCAGAGGTCTTAGCCTAGAGGGGTTCTCTGTGCCTTAAAGTCTTAATCTCTTATCTCTGAAGTTATTTCTGCTGATTAATTGCATACTTGAGCTGCATCAACTTTATTAGAATCTGAGATAAGTACAAAATTGAGTGTTATAAGTTTGCATTTATTTTTCTATTTTATTGTGTCATTGTATATTGTGTTAAAATAGTACTGCATTTATCTGCTTATTTGTTCACTGAAAATTGTAAGCTCTCTCTGTGTCTGCAGTTAGTGGGTTTATTCATCTCACTTCATTGATATTTGGTGTAGAAGCCTTAGCTACAGAGTTTCTCTGTGCCTGAAAAGTCTTAGTCCCTTATCTCTGAAATTACTTTTGCAAATTAGTTTCATACTTGAGCTGCATCAACTTTATTACAAACTGAGATAAGTACAAACTTGCAGTGTTATAGGATAGAACTGAATTTTATTTTTTCTGTTTTATTTAATTGAATATTGTATTAAAAATAGTACTGCATTTATTTGTTTTTTTATTAGTTCACTGAAAATTTTGAGCTCTCTCTCTGTGTCTGCAGTTTGTGGGTTTATTCTTCTCACTTTATTGATATTCAGTGCAGAAGTCTTAGCCTAGATGGTTTCTCTGTGCCTTCAAATCTTAATCCCTTATCTCTGAAATTATTCCTGCTAAATAGTCACATACATTATCTGCATCAACTTTATTACAAGCAGAGATAAGTAAAAATTTGCAGTGTTCTAAAATAGTACTGCATTTTATTTTTTCTGTTTCATTGTTTCATTGTATTTGTGTTAAAATAGTACTGCATTTATCTGCTTATGTATTTCTTCACTGAAAATTTTGAGCTTTCTCTGTGTCTGCAGTTAGTGGGTTTATTCTTCTCACTTCATTGATATTAGGCTGTAGACCGTCTTAGCCTTAGAGGGTTTCTCTGTGCTCTTTAAAGACTTCAGTCCCTTATCTCTGAAATTATTTTCTTCTGAATAATAGTTGCATACTTGAGCTGCGTAATCCATTTTATTACAAGGCGTTGAAATAAATTACAAACTTGCAGTGTTATAAGATAGTATTGCATTTTATTTTTTCTCGTTTTTATCCGTTTCATTGAATATTGTGTGAAAAATAGTTACTGCATTTATCTCCTTATTTATTTGTTAACTTTGAAAGGTATGACTCTCTCTGTGTGTCATGCAGTAAGTGTAATTTTTCTTCTCTTCATTGACATTTGGGTGGCAAATATTATTAGCCTAGAGGTTTCTCTCTTGTGCCTTAAGAGCAGTCCTTATCTCTGAAATTATTTCTGCTGAATAGTTGTATACTTGAGCTGCATCAACTTTATTACAAGCTGAGATAAGTAAATACTTGCAGTGTTATGAAATAGTACTGCATTTTGTGTTCTGTTTGTTTTCATTGAATGTTGTGTTAAAATAGTAATGCATTTATCTGATTATTTCTTCACTGAAAATTGTGATCTTTCTCTGTCTGTATTTACAGGGTTTATTCTTCTCATTTCATTGATATTCTGTGTAGAAGTCTTAGCCTTGAGGCTTTCTCGGTGCATTAAGTCTGTGATCCCTTATCTTTGAATTATTTCTGCTACAAGTTCATGCACTTGAGCTGCATCAACTATTACAAGCTGAGATTATTCAAACTTGCAATGTTATAAGATGAGTACTGAATTTTATTTTTTCTATTTTATTGTTTCAGTGGAGAATGCATTAAAATAGTACTGCATTTATCTATATTTGTTCACTGAAAATTGTAAGTTCTCTCTGTGTCTAGTTAGTGGGTTTATTCTTCTCATTTTATTGATAATTAGGTCTATAAGTCTTAGCTACAATTACTCTGGTAACGCTTAAGAATCTTAGTCACTTATCATTGAAATTATTTTTGCTGAATAGTTTGCCATAGGCATCAATTTATTACAAGCTGAGATAAGTACAAACTTGCAGTGTTATAAGATAGTACTGCATTGTATTTTTTCAGTTTTAATATTTCATTGAATATTGTGTAAAAATAATTACTGCATTTATCTTTAGCATGTATTTGTTCACTGAAAATGTTGAGCTTTCTCTGTGTCTGCAGTTACTGGGTTTATTCTTCTTACTTCATTGATATTCAGTGTAGAAGTCTTAGCATTGATGGTTTATCTGTGCCTTAAAGTCATAGTCACTTATCTCTGAAATTATGCTGGTCAGTTGATTTGCATACTTGGTATGGCTTTTAATCCAGAAGTAGGCTACGAGGAGAGTATTATAAGATAGTTCTGCAGTTTATTTTTTCTATTTTTTTTTCACTGTATATTGTGTTAAAAATAGTACTGCATTTATCTGCTTATTTATTTATTCACTGAAAATTGTAAGCTCTCTCTGTGTCTGTAGTTAGTGGGTTTATTCATCTCACTTCATTGATATTAGTGTAGAAGCCTTAGCTACAGAGTTTCTCAGTGTCTGAAAAGTCTTAGACCCTTATCTCTGAAATTACTTTGCTAAATAGTTTGCATGCCAGGCTGCATCAACTTTATTACAAGCTGAGATAAGTACAAACTTGCAGTGTTATATTATAGTACTGCATTTTATTTTTTCTGTTTTGTTTCATTTAATATTGTGTTAAAAATAGTACTGCATTTATTTTCTTTTTTATTTGTTCACTGAAAATTTTGAGCTCTCTCTGTGTCTGCAGTTAGTGGGTTTATTCTTCTCCATATTGATATTCTAGGTGTAGAAATCCTGGCCTAGATGAACTTCTCTGTGCCTTAAAATCTACCATTATTATCTCTGAAATTATTTCTGCTAAATAGTCACATACATGAGCTGCATCAACTTTATTACAAGCTGAGATAAGTAAAAACTTGCAGTGTTCTGAACTAGTACTGCATTTTATTTTTTCTGTTTCATTGTTTCATTGAATTTGTGTTAAAAATAGTACTGCATTTATCTGCTTATGCATTTCTTCACTGAAAATTGTGAGCTTTCTCTGTGTCTGCAGTTAGTGGGTTTATTTTTCTCACTTCAATGATATTCGGTGTAGAAGTCTTAGACTAGAGGGTTTCTCTGTGCCTTAACGGCTTAGTCCCTTTAGCTCTGAAATTATTTCTTCTGAATACTTGCATACTTGAGCTGCATCCATTTTATTACAAGCTGAAATAAGTACAAACTAGCAGTGTTACAAGATACGTATGCATTTTCTTTTTTCTTTTTTATTGTTTCATTGAATATTGTGTTAAAAATAGTACTGCATTTATCTGCTTATTTATTTGTTCAATGAAAACTGTAAGCTCTCTCTGTGTCTGAAGTTAGTGGGTTTATTCTTCTGACTTTATTGCTATTCAGTGCAGAGGTCTTAGCCTACATGGCTTCTCTGTGCCTTAAAGTCATAGTCCCTTATCTCTAAAATTATTTCTGCTGAATAATTGCATACTTGAGCTGCA
>NW_025053772.1:0-9769 GCF_019279795.1 Protopterus annectens | reverse complement strand
TTCCTATAAAACCGGTACACGTTTGTTAGAAACCTATCGAGACAGGTCTCAAACACGTAATTAAAGGGATATTGAATTATATCGAAATAAATGAAATTCACGGACTGTAATGAAGAAATATATACCCACTCCTTAAATACCAAATCCTCCAGGCCAGAACAAGAAGGGTGAAACCATCTCTTAGTATGAACCAGTGGATACGGAAGGAAGACATCCGAGGAAAGCCACCAGAGAATTCAATCAAAAGTAGGTGCAGAAAGTTCTTAGAGACTTGGCATGAGTTGATTAGCAAATGGAAGAAGTAGAAAAAAGTAGTCAGATAAATATTGGGTCCGGTTGGCGCAGTCGGTAACCGCTGGAATCCCGTGACGCTGCAGACCCCTCCCACATAGCAGCGCAGAACTGGACAACAGGTGAAAGGTCTGACAGACGAATTTCTGAGAAAATGGAGCCTAGGAGCGAATGGACTTGCATTAATCAATGCATCCAGCTGAAAGTGAAACTGTTGACCAGATATTTTCCAGTTACTGGAATGGCACCAGCAATCATTGTGGAATGCAAGTGCCTGAAGATCAGACACAAGATTTATATGAGCAGCAGTTAAAGAATGCATTTTGAAAACGTTATTGCACCCATAAAATGATTTTATTACTAAACACCACTTGTAGACCATCCCAGCCACAAGCGAATTCTGAAGCCATGGCGAATATGCTGAACATGCCGAGCATTTAACAACAAAAAGAAAAGAAAGCCAAGTATTTGCTTGAAGATGGAGAAGTTTATTTAGTACAGTCCAGACAAAGGGCAAAAGATACTGAGGGGCTCGTAATCTGATCAGTGATCAGAGGACTTTGATGGGAGAAAGAAAAGAGGTGGTCTTCAAATGTGGGAAAAAGAACATGGCAAGGTTGGAAAAATAAAAGCAATGAAGAACCAGCGATGGTGAGGACTGACTATGAAAGTCAGGAATGTATATAGGAATAATAGAGAGAAAAGACAAATGGCAGTAGTTAGAAGGAGCAGAGGGAGAAATGTGATAATAGAGGAGAAGTGCGAGAGCTACCCGATATAGTGAAAATGAAATATTGAACCAACACTACTGGGCTTAGAGCTCCTGTTTGTGACTTCAAAACCGAGTTACACTCCTGGTAAGAGGGAGAGTTAAATTCTTGTGTGATTCAGGCATCACAGTTCTGGTTCCGCCTCAAACCTACCAAGAAATTCAAGAATCACATGACTATACTTGTAGTATGACTAATGGACAGCTGTATCGAACCTCTCGCAACATTTCCAACAGATCCTGTTTCAGGATTAGCCAGAAAAACAAAATTGTTGTTTCTGCAAAAATGCTCAGTGAATACTTTGAGCAAGAACCTTATACAGTATTAGGCATAACAGTAGTTCAACCATGCAGGGTATGGAAGCACCAGCGACAGACCAATAACTTTTGCAGTATAATGATTGAGATATTTACTGAACGCAGCCAGGACTTAGTACAACTGGCCTGGAACTGAAGTTAATGACTGTAGCTATCAGTAAAGTTCCTCCTTTGCATTGACATACAACGCCTGTTGCACTATGTATTATTATATACACCAGGACCTGACAAAGAATCTGAACAAGAACTGTTTAAAAATCATGCAAACAGATTAGTACTGTATTTGTACTGGGACCGAAAGGAACAGTGTGGTTAACTGTTCATTACCCAGGAGTTCTTTTCACTTTAAATCGATCTATTTTGCATATTGGATTTTAACTAAAGGAAAATTTAAAATGGATAGACCTAGGAGAAAAAGTCACAAAATGGGAAAACAGACAGAATCCAGAACTGTCAGAACAGGAATACAAAGACGAAGCAGACGAATATAACACAAACTTTTGTCCAACTGTGCGCAGTCCAGCAAGACAGATGAGAAATTATCTTATTAAAGAGGAAGAAAAGCTTTGTTAGACGCCCAGAAACTCTCTGGTCAACAGAAAATCAGACATAGGACTAATTACGCTGGGGCCAGTTATATCATGCCAAATCAGCATTCAGACCACAAAAGACCAGTACCCTTGAGAAAAAGGCCTTGAGCGGGTATTAAACCTATCATAGCTTTGCTCAAGAGGATACTGGTGGAATCTGATTCACCATGTAACACACCATATTTGATTAAAGAAAACAACCGGAGAGAATGGCGTATGGTCCAAAGATTTACAAGCTGTGACCAGCAGTAACCCATAAGAGCACCTACGATTTGAATCCACCTCTGTATTTGAATGATTTAAAACCTCAACAAGTATTTACTGCTGTGGTAGATATCAACGTCGTTCTTTTCTACCGATACTCCCTGACAATGATGGTTTGCATTCACATTCAGGAAGCGGTATGCACATATCTTGTTCTACTGGTTATGGTGAAAGTCAACAATATTCTCAGAAGAAATGTGAAGTAATCTAGTGGTTATTCCACCGAGTAGTCAGAATTTTGCTTTATGTCATTGACATCCTGCGGCTGCCTCCACAGCAAGTTGAGGAAGATGCTATAGCAGTGGCCAAATTCTTAGCAGAAGAAGGAGGATTTAAAGTAGCCAAAATAAATTGCAGCTTTGGAGAAAACAAGTGAAATACCTTGGATATGTAATATCCAAGATGGCAGAACTAGATGAGGACAGAAAAGTAGCGATTTTAAGCACCAAACCTAGCCAAGAAGAAATTATGTCCTTCCTGGGTGCGACTAATTTCACCAGCCAGTGGATCCCAAACTAACTGGAATCTGCCTCTAACCGACCTGATTTTCGAAGCCTATGGCAGCACAATTTAACTGTGGACACCAAAGCAGAGATTAACTTTCTGCAAGCTAAAACAATTAATAACATCATCAGTAGTTTAGGATTACCAAATTATCTAGCTTGTTTTCCAAGACTGTGGGTGCAAGCAAGGTTATATGACATCGGTGATGACTCAACAGCATGGGACAAACAGCGCCCCATTGCCTTATTATTCATCACCAGCTGGACTGATGGCGGGGTGCCCCCGCTGCAATGGCCTGAGCGGTAGTTGCGCTGCAGTAGCGGTGCGAGCCGGCCTCAATGATGTTCCACCGTCACATTGAGGTGCCTCAGCAGCCGCCAATCATTTTACTACAAGAAAAAAAATAGCATATCTTTCCTCTTTAAGGCATCTTTCTTTGGCATGACTATATTGTGAGCCAACCTCACGCATGACAATTGAGCGATGTACTTGCACAGATCTGTCTGCCGCTCCCAACTCTGTAGATGGCACACCCTTAACTGCCTGCAGAGTGGTGAAAGAACGCCTGAAAACACCTCACGGATGTTCCACGCCAGGATAATGCCGGTGACATATTCACGATAGAATGGCTCGGCAAAGAAATTTTCTGGACGAGACAACTGCGTTATGCAGTAGTTTCTGACACTGAGATTGCCAGGCAATCTCTACCACAACTTATCTGCACAAGCAGCAGGTTGATTACTTGTAACGCCAAACACCAGCAACAAGGGTAAAGTGTAAACATTTTTACAGCCAGCCAATGTCTTTCTCCTACCAACACATGTTTTGCACAACAGTGGGAAAAGTCGAGAATGGTGACACATCTACTGGCAAACCAGTTAACCATGCACAGTTTATTTTAGATTTGTTAGATTCTATTCAGTTGCCTCAGTAGCTATTTGTAAATACATAACTCGCTGAAAACAACAAGATAGGATTTCAAAGGCAATCGAGAAACTGGCATAGCTGCAAATGGCAACCTCAAACTGATACCCTAACTGAATGCGCAGATACAACCTTCTGAGATTTTAGACTTAGAAATGTTAAAAACAATGCAGACTCTTACTACACAGGCTGAAAATAAAAATGGAAAAAGGCGAGGAGCAGTTCTCAAGGAAGACTGTACATCTCCAAGAGGAAAACCAATGTGCAAGTCTAATTTATTTAGATATGCAGTTTTGTTGAGCCATGGTCAGAGCATGTCTCAACAGGATAATTTACAGTTAGTAAATCAGTTATTTCGTATGGGTTTTAAACCTACATATTTGCCTGTCAGGTCACACTTGTAATAAACATCATACACAAAAGGCGTAAGGGGTTTACCTACACCGTATCCATTTCATACCATTTGTATGGTTTCATAGGAATTGAACAAATGTGAAACAAAGTACTGCCTTGTCATTGTGGATATGTTCTCCAAATGAGTGGAGGCCTTTCAGGCTAGTAAAACAGATGCAGCCACTGTTGCAAAGACCCTAGTTAAAGTTATTCTAGATTTGGCATTATGGAGAAAAGGATCTACAGTGACAATAATTTTGTTTAGTTAACCAAACTGTAGCTAAGTCAGTATTTTTGGGTTCTTTAAAACATCACTGTGTACCTCGCACTCAATCTGCAGGGGTTGGTGAAAGGCACAATGGGTTTGAGAGAATAAACTCAAAACTTATAACAGAAACACAGAAGAATTGGGTGTACTATTTGCCCTAGCACTGTTGAACATAAGGAACTGTTCTGAGATGCAAAAGGACGGCACCTTCGAGAAAAGATTTTCCAGAAGAGCTTATTATATACCTCGGTGGAAACCTGTCAACATGCAGACCAGGAAGCAGATTGAACCTTTTGAACTACATGAGGAATATGCTAAACAACAAACATCTTTACAGTTTAATTCTGTTTCAGATAAAAACCAACCAACACCTCGAGAGTAGCAATAGCCCAGTACTTGGGTCTGGGTGAAGACACTAAAGAAATTGGGCCGAGAAACCAAGTGGAAGGTCCGTATCAATGCTACAGACATGCCACACAGCAGTCAAGATTGCAGAACATTCTGTGGATTCATTTGTTACACTGTAACTAGTCAAAAACTTTGAACTTGATAAAAGCCTTGCTAACACACAGCAACAATAGAAATAACGACAAGACCTGAGACAATAGGAATATGAGCGATTTCAGCAGTGCATTCAGCAATGTTGCGCAATCATCTGTACTGCATTAGTGGCAATGTTCTTTTTGTTGGCTTTTGTTGTTGCCTTTTGCTTTTCTTCAGCCACCAGCTAGACTGATGCTTGTGATTCAACATTCCATGAGCCCCAGCATCCGAACTTTAACGCACAAGCAATTAAATATGTATGCAGAACTTTAATGTTTCAAATTGTTGGATTTGTATACCAACAACATCTGGGGGATGATGGCTGCGCAATACTAAAGTCCAATGAGACCTGAAAACTTGATTTTGAGACTACACCTGTGAAATCTGAGACAAAATTCCATTCTTTGCCACCTGTTACACAAACAGAAGGAATGTTATGCTTTTTTTAAAATGAAGCGCAATCAAATGGGTTGGAGTAGATGTATTACTATACTCTTATAAGTATTTCATTAAACCTAAAATACTAAAATACCAGAAGCAATTTGTGATACAGTTATAACTCATACTGAGTCCTTACACATAAAACTGTCGATGATATGTAAAAATATCCCTATAATTTTAAAAGCAACTGACTATAGATGAAAATATTTCATGTAGGAAGGTGTATATCAATACTAAGGTAAGCTGACCCAGCTACATATGTGGAAAAAAGGCATACAAATGGTTGCCTGAAATTGAGTCGACAGTTGTTTTGGGTTACCTAGTTGACCGCTGACACCTACAACTTTGCCTCATGGGAGAATTCGCGTCGAGATGTGGCGAAGAAGCCTGAAAAGGAAATCAATCGAAAGCCTGAAATCCAGTGGGACAGATCGTAGCAGGCTGGAACCTTAACTCCGTGAAGACAAAAAGTAAGTGTACACATGGACTTGGTGACACTATCCTTATCCTGGGCCTGCATATGGTGCGAGATTAGGTCAATTTGAACCTAGCTATCCAAGCTCCTCAGGTCATGACAATGCAACTTTCTGCTCTTGAATTAATGACTGATGAACTGAATACCGTGAGAACAGTGGTGCTTCAAAACCGCATGGCTCTTGACTTCCACCTGAGCGATTAATTTGGTACGTGCGCTTTAATCAAAACCCAGTGCTGTTGTTCATTCCACGACAATAAGCATGAAATCAATGACCATTTGAGTGATCCAGCAGTATAAAAGACGTAAGGTATTAAACCCTGATAGACTTTCCAGAATTTGTTTGGGGTGAGGTTCATCTAATAGAACATCCTAATTGCCACATTTCTGTGGGATTACCCATTGGGGCATGTGCATTTGCTGTGGAATTCCTGCAGCAAGAAAAATTAATCAAGATTTTATAGACATGTCAGTTTCTGAGCTGTATCAAGTACTGAAATTGAAGAACTGTTGAAAAAGGCCTTTCATGGTTTAACTGAATGACTCTTATTACAAATCCTCAAGAGGTTAGGAGAAAAAAAACTGGTATGTACAAATAGAATAAAAAGTATTAACAGAAATGTTGAAAAACTAATATTAACATATGTGTTTTATTGTATTTTAATAGGGAAGATTTAACCCATTTGTTCTATGTAAGCATTAGTTTTATTTGAAGGCTGCAAGCGTAACACGAAATTGTAGCACTTAAGATGCACTCTGACCTGGTTACTAGCATGCATACATGTTTATGCCTTGGAAATGTACTGGAAGCAGGTGATTTTCAGCTAGGTCAGGAAATTAAAGAGAATAATAATAATTTCTGTGAATTCATTCATTATAGACAATAAGCTCTGTTCGAGTTGATGATGAAAAAGTGCATAGCTGCAAGATAGTTAGATATAAAGAACAATAAACTGTGAGAAATCTGTGCCCATTGTGTAGGTATATAGAACTAGACTTGTAACATCACATAGTAAAGTTATAATTGACCCAGTGGTCATCAAAACCCATCCTGTTTGCACAAAATCTTTTTTAAAAACATTGAAGTCAGCTGAGAAGGCATGCGTATCCTATAAAATAAATTGTGACTGGTGATCTGCTATGTCTCAGTCGTGGTAAGGAATGTCTTGAAGAAAGGTATATGCTTCATGATGCTATAATTTAATGAACAAACTCTGTAACTACATTTTTTTTTTTTTGTCTCCTTATGAAATAAAGTTACTGAACTGAACCTTATGCTTTTGGTCTTTTTTTTTTAAAATTATTTTTTCTCTAACAGTAATGTACCTCTTTTAGTGTGTTTCACAGTCTCCAAAAGGACATATTTTCAAAAGACAATTGCACACAACCCCACCTCACTGTTTGCAGGAGTCAAACCCCTACTGAGTATGTTATGATATTAGAGAATAGCGCATTAACATGGCTCGCTATTAGCTACTGGCTGGTTTCCTTCTCCTGCAGTATTTGTAGGATGGTGAGCATCGTCATTTTAAAGTATTTTGCACCTCTTTTAGTGTGTTTCACAGTCTCTCCAAAAGGGCTGACTCTTTCAAAAGACAATTGCACACCTTACAATCCCCCACCACCTCCCTGTTGCAAGTTCAAACCCTACCTAACTCTGCTGCTGCGACACTAAGTGGCGCATTAATAAGGCATCTGTGCTGCTGGTGGTTTCCCTTGCTCCTGCTATGTATTTGTGGGATGGTATCTCAAAGACTTTCAAGAGATACCTCTTCCAGTGTGTTTCACAGTCTCCAAAAGTACCCTTTCAAGAACAATTGCACACCTTTTACACACACACACACACACACACACACACACAGACACACACACACACACACACACTTTTTACCTCATTTTTTGCAGTTAAGCCCTACTAACTATGTTATGATACTAGAAGAAAAGACACAACATGGCGCGCTATTTTGCTTTACTGACTGGTTTCCTTCTCTACGGTATTTGTAGGATTACTGACATCATCAGACTTTCCAAGAGTAATGTACCTCTTTGAGTGTGTTTCTGATCTCAAGGACATCACATTCAAGACAATTACATACATACTCACTATTTGCAAGATTCCAAACTCCATACCTAACTGTGTTATGATACTAAAGTGGCTAGCATTAACATGGCGCTTTGGTTTCTTCTGGCTGGTTCAACCTTTTGCAGTGTTGTGGGATGGGTGAAATCATCAGACTTTCAAAAGAGTAATGTACTACTCACAGTGTGTTTTCTGATCTCCAAAAGGACACTCCTTTTAAAGACAATTGCCTATACACACACACCTCATTTTTTACTGGGATTCAAACCCTACTAACATGTTATGATACTGAAGAGAAAGACACACTAACACGGTACACTATTTTGGCTACTGGCTTCAACCTCCTGCAGTATTTGTAGGATGGTGACATCATCAGACTTTCAAGTGATATTACCTCTTTTAGTCATGTTTTCAGTCTCAGGCACTCCATTCAAAGACAATTACATACCTTACTCACTGTTTGCAGCCTTTAAACTCCCTAACTATTATGATACTAAGAGTGGCCTTAACATGGCGCTTTAGTTCTTTGCCTGGCTGGTTTTCCTTCTTCTGCAGTATTGTGGGATGGGTGAAATCGTCAGACTTTCAAAGTAATGTGCCTCTTTAGTGTGTTTCACAGTCTCCCAAAAGGACACTCACTTTCAAAGACAATTACATGTACTCACTGTTTGCAAGATTCAAATCATACCTAACTATATTTATGATGCTAAAGAGTGACGCATTAACATGGTGGCACTGGTTTCTTTACTGGCTGGTTTTCCTTCTTCTGCAGTATTTGTAGGATGGTGATAAATCAGACTTTCCAAGTAATGTACCTCTTGCAGTGTTTTCACAGTCTCCAAAAGGACACTCCTTTCAAAGACAGTACCTTACCCTTCTCACTGTTTTTAAGATTCAAGCTCCATACTAACTATGTTATGATACTAAAAGTGATGCGTGTAGCTTTGGTTTCTTTACTAGCACAGTTTTCCTTCTTCTACCCAGTATTTAGCAGGATGGTGAAATCATCAGACTTTCAAGAGTAATGTACCTCTTTGATGTGTTTTCCTGATCTCCAAAAAGGACATACTCTTTTCAGAACCAATTGCCTTTTCACTGTTTGCAGAATTTAAACTCATGCGAACTATGTTATGATACTAAGGTGACTAGCATTAACATGGCTTTAGTTTCTTTACTGGCTGGTTTCTTCTTCACTGCAGTATTTGTGGGATGGTGAAATCATCAGACTTTCCAAAGAGTAATGTGCCTCTTTCTGTGTGTTGTTTTCTGATCTCAGAACCTCCTTTCAAGAACAATTGCACACATACACACACACACACACACACACACACACACACACACACACACACACACACACACACACACACACACACACACACTCTCATTTTGCAGGTTCAAGCCTACTAACTTATGTTGTGATACTAGAGAAGAACACACTAACACGGTAGCTTCTTGCTTTACTGGCTAGTTTTCCTTCTCCTGCAATTTGGCCTTGAATAGTGACATCATCAGACTCCAAAGAGTAATGTACCTCTTTTAGTGTGTTTCTGATCTCAAAGGACACTCAATTCAAAGACAATTGCATACACATACTCACTGTTTGCAGAATTCAAACTCCATACCTAACTATATTTATGATGCCTAAAGAGTGATACGTAACATAGCTAGTTTCTTCTAGCTAGTTTTCCTTCTTCTGCAGTATTTGTGGGATGGGTGAAGTCATCAGACTCAAAAGAGTAGTATACCTCTTTGAGTGTGTTTTCACAGTCTCCGAGACACTCCTTTCAAGACAATTACATACATACTCACTGACTGCAGTTCGACTCCCACCTAACTATGTTGTGATGCTAGTGGCCGCATTAACGGCACTTTGGTTTCTTTTACTGGCTGGTTTCCTTCTTCTGCAGTA
>NW_025053771.1:0-9381 GCF_019279795.1 Protopterus annectens | reverse complement strand
GGGCATTAAACAGTACTAAAAAAACTATAAAATTTTTGGTACCCATACAATTGACAGCAGACAGCACCTTACATGGCATAACAGTACTACACTATACAGTGGCATTATCTGTACTATATTCAACCTGTGCATCAGACACATATTAGCATGTCCCTGCTTTGATGGTATGGATAACAGGGATGTGGCACAGATATCATCACATGCACAGGGTGGTGTGGGGTTCCCAAAAGGGCCCCGGGCTGTGCCATACAGTTGACATCATGTGTGTTTTCTGTGGTGTTCAGCTGGGCCATGGAAAGGAGCTCTGTGTGTGTGTGTGTGTGTGTGTGTGTGTGTGTGTGTGTGTGTGTGTGTGTGTGTGTGTGTGCTCACTTGTGATGTGTGAGTGTGTGTATGCACACAGTCAAGCCATCTGCTAGCCTATATGAGGATATGTTGGACAGTCGTGGACTGTTCATGGCAGGATGTACAGTTCATCTCCAGCCATGAACATGGGAACTGGTCCTGCCAGGAGTGTCACTGACACCACCACCCAAAGGGCCAGATGCAGTACTACTTCCTGACGGTGACCTCTGTCTGCTGGCTCCATGTCCCTCACAGGACCAGCCCAGACCATGTGTCTATGGCTTACTATGTTGTGGTGTAGACAGCACCCTCCCTTCAGTAGTGCTGATGGTACTGCCACTACAGGAGTGCGAATGTGCATGGCTAGGTGGGCTCTCAGCTGATGTTTTTGCTGACCAATGTCCACGTGTCCGACGTCCAACTCCAAACACATGTTCAAGCACAGACATTGCACGGTTAAGAACTGACAATGTCTCATCCTACCATATATCTTCGACATCAGTGAAATGATGTAGCATCACCAATGCCAGGGGCATCAGGCATGGAAGTGGCACCATGACCCTGAGCATCCATCTGATGTACTGTTCACAGTGTGCCTGTCCCTCCATGATGGACTAAAACATGCGTCGGGTGACACTTGCTGTGACACCCCTGACAAGTGCTCAATTGCAGCAGTCCTCCTTCGAGCACCCTGTCAATCTGACTGTGTGGGACCTTGCCAGCTCTCTGGCTATGGCTAGTGTCTACAGTCACAGATGCCATAGTCACCCCCGTTCGATGCCCCCACCCTCCAGCTGTTCGGACTGGTTTGTGTGGGCATACTGACCATGTGCAGGGACATTGGGTGGAAGTGGGGTGTCAACCAATGGACAGATTCAGCCCCAACAACCCCCCTGTCCTCACTATGGACCATTTATCATCACAGTCCGATGAGACACTGACATCAGGTTGTGAGGGGAGAGACCCCAACCCCCATGTTCACCTGTCAGGGGAAGACAACATAAGTAAATTACTTCCTGCACTATAATGTTTGCTGATCCACACACACACACACACACACACACACACACACACACACACACACACACACACGTTGGGTGCCACAAAGGCATTATACAGACCACACCTTCTGACTGATGGCATGTATGACACATAATCAGACCACAACCGACACACTCTGGACAGGCCCTCAAAAAAATGCAATGCAGCTATGTCCAGTTAATGTTGCAACTGCTATACACCTGTGAGATAACTGAGAAGTAGGGGTATGTGATGGACCTTCACCTAACACACAGTGCATCCGTGTACACACCACTAATGTACCCCTGTATAACACAGTGGCTACACCTACACAAAAGTATGCGCCAATATGTTACAGCTCCTGCAAATAGGTTCATGTGATGAACAGTGTGATGCACTGCAGTGAACCCCACCACAAGTGAACATGCACATACTGCAGTATGGTTAAACTTAACAGTTGTGTGCATGGAATACTGGCTGCCCTTAATATGCCAAGGGTATAGGTGACCCACAACATGAGAGTTCCACACTCACCAGCTTCAGGTTGATGTTCCCCAACCACACCAGATGGACCTATGGAGTTTTGAGGTAGAGTTACTGTCAACACACACACATGTGGCAGTGGTACAGGATAATCGGGCATTTATAAACATGTATACAAAGCTGTGATACTACCAATTGCTGACATTCACAATTTTGTGCACATGGGGCATTAAAACCCCACCACAAATGCAGATTGACCTGACATATGCATACAGGTATGCAAAGGCTGCCATTGAATGCTACAGTATTAATTTTCCCACGGGGGCCCTTTTGGAAAACCCTCAGCTGGGGAATCTGTGCCACCCACCTCCAAAATATGTAGTCATGGTTTCCGGGGAAATGGTGGCTGAACCAAGGTTTGCAAGGAACTCCTCAGGGCTGAGAGTGGTTTTGAATAGCAGGCCTCCACCTGTCCAGCAGGTCCTGGCCACAGCTGCAGCCCTTTGGTGCATTGTGGATGAGGTCTGTGGCAGTGTTGACCTGTTCATAGTCCTGTGTGGCCACATTGTTGACTCTACCTTTTCCCCCACAGGGCAGTGTGTTGTTGCTGGTTTTGATGGCTCCTTCCCAACAGTCCCCCTGGATTTTAGGACAATGATTGCAGCAGTCTGCTTCTGAAAGGCGTTCCATCTTCAGTACATCCCACCTGAAAGACATGAACAGGGGAACACTTCACAGGACTGCATACATTGGCCACCGTTATGAACAGACCCTACACAGCCATTTTTGCCAGCACTATCCACCACTAACCCCCAATCATACCCCTGCCATCTATCAGCACAGTTGGGGGGTATTGGCAACATACTGGCATTACAGCATGGGGCCCTATCCTGATGTTTAAATTCCCCAATGAGGACCATTAATGTGCAAAATTTCTCTGTTCATCATTAAATACAGCACAGGGCAGCTAATCACAGAGGTTCCCACCAGGAATAAGGCCATCAAACATTACTGTACCCCTTTTAGGTAAAAGGGCCCAAACCCCTCTACCTGGTTTCATACATACCTCGGGGTGACTCACTCGGGATGCCGGGCAATCACAGACTCCACATTGCTGGGACTGCTGCATGAGTGCAAGTCATCCCCACTCTGTTAACACACACACACACACACACACACACACACACACACACACACACACACACACACACACACACACACACACACACACACACACACACACACACCCCCCCCCCCCCTGTTGAGTGACCTGAACTGGCCTTGTGCAGCTGATGTGTCCCAAAACCCCCGGGTGGAATGGGCACCCTGTCCACATCAGGCAGGGTAGCTACCTACCCCTTTTGCAGTGTAACCTGGTCAACTGGATGGTTAACAGCACATACCCCTTGGGATACCACCTGTGCCCCTTTTGGGAAAGGGGAATCAGCTGCTGCCTTGATACACATGGGCTAACATGTGGCCTAGCATATGGCTGCTCAGGCCCATAGCCTGAAACCCTTTATGGTACCAGAATCCCAGAAATGGCCTGACTGCTGTGACAGACTGTTTTTTATGTGTCCACACTTTCACTGCCATCACTGCTGGGTGCCCCCTATGGGCAAAAAGATGTCATCCACCTACATCCCACAAATAGGTGAGTGTAATACAGGTGCATGGGACATCCGGAACATCTGAGGTACACAAAAAAAGAGAGCAGTGCATATTTTTGTAGGGTAAACCTCCTCATAGGTGTCTGACATCTGCATTTCCCAGATTTTGGAATTTTAATATGCCTGATAGATGTAGACCCCTGCCAGACAAATGGTATTTCGGGCCCCAGTTGGACAATACATGATGGTTGTCCACAGATTTTGGGGGAATTGTCTGTGACATGCCAGCCCCCTGGGGACACAGTAATGGTAATGAATATCTGGTACTGTATCCATTCCCACATTGTATGCTCGTATGTACACTGCTGCTGAGCCGGGCCAACCCCCCACTACTACTACCTAAACCTGCTGTCCTGCTGCAGGGCCACCAGGATGCACCATAGGTGTCAGGCAATCAGATACAGGTGGGAGTACACACTGACCTAGCCGGGTTTATGTCAGGAATGGTCAGGGAAACCCGTCTTTAAATAATCCTGTATGACAGGTGACTGAAAAGGGCTAAAGAACAATGATGTGATATGCCGGACCCAAATAGCTGTCATGGATAGCACTGGCCCAGTAATCAGGGGCCAAATCCCCTCCAACACCAGTGAGGTACACAATGGGGGATGCAAGGGGAACCCCTCATAGGGTTACCTCAGACCCAGATCAAATAGTCTTGCCCGGTTCCCCCTCCAGACAAAATTGTCCCACGGCCAACTATATTCCTTACCCAAAAAAAGGGACCAAAACCCAAAAACCCGTACAGTCGTCCTCCAGAGCACACAACACACTTTTGGGGGGTTTTTTTTTCCCAACCCAAAAACCCCCACCACACATTAAACTCAAAAGGGGTTTAACCCCCCCCCCCCCCCCCCCCCCCCCCCCCCCCCCCCCCCCCCCTTTTTTTTTTTTTTTTTTTTTTTTTTGCTATGGCCCCCTTTTGCCCAGACTTAAAGGTAGTTCTGACTGCCACAGTCCAGATCTTTATCAGCTACTTGTAAGGCCCTTACCAAAGGGTGACAAATCCTGCTGTGTGATGTGCCTATTATCCAAATGGTAAGTGTGACCAAGACCAAGGCTATTGGAGTGGGCTATACAGTGTCACAAATAAAATGCAAGTATTCTAAAGCCCTTTGTTCTATACAGACCAGCCACAATTACAAGGTTTAACTATATTTAATAATAACGGAACAAGCCAATACTCAATCAATACGGTAACTACAGAGTTCAGACTCACAGGGAATATTTTAAGACAACATTGCAGGACAGTCTGAAATAAATACAGCAAACATCTAAAGTAATAGGTTCATAGGTTCAAAGATGAAAAAGCCGGCCAGCTCACCCATTTTTTTCAAATTTAGCACCTGTCCCCCTGTCCAGCAGGGACACAGGTGGGATCCCAGGGTATTTTTCTGTTTCCATCCAATCATCCAGGTTCCTCTTAAAGAGGCTAGAGATACTCTTGACATGGAGAGGAGTCTATTCCACAGAAGTGGGGGTCTTGGGACACAAATCTATCCTGCCCAACACACCAGACCAGGTTAAGGCCTTCCATGTGGGGTTTTTGAGAGGGGTTTGTCTTAAGATATGCAGCAACTCCATCAAGGCTGGGCGGGAAAAGGCCTTGTAGCCAGACACAGGTCACCTCTGAGAGTCTGTATGAGACTGAGTAGAGGAAGGCTTTAGCCTATCTGTATAGAAAAGGTTTTGAGACCTGGATTTTCCTGGTCAGGAACCTCTGTGGGCTCCAACTGCTGCATTTTTGGGAAGGTACATCCAAAACTGTACTATAATGGGTCTGATAAGGAGGAGTACAGGGATGTTATGACCTCCTTGTTCCTGGATGAAATATTAAATTTTTGAGGTGGGCCATTAGAAAGCCCTGTACAATGGAGGCAAGGGGGGTCAAAATTCAGGTTGCTATCAACCTGGGCCCCAAATCCTCAACTGATTGCATGCTTAGTACATTGTTATTAATGCATAATTTGTGGGGGTGACATTTTCCCAAAGGGATAATGATGCATTTCTTGGCATTCAGTTTGAGGCCATGCTTTTGGGACCAGTCATTAGTTTGTTTAAAGGGCCCCCTTGGGATGTTCACATCACTAGGGGGAAATTTTAAAACAGGGGGAGCTTGCAGTCACTGCAAACTTGGTCAGCCACAGACCACTGGTTTTGGCTTGCACCTCAGAAAAGTATATCCAAACAGTAGAGGCCCAAGACTGATCCGGAAAACATATGGGTTGATTCCTAGCTGGAAAGGGGTTTTTGTTTTTGCCCGAGTGGGGGAAAAGTGTCAAAGGCTTTGGCTAGGTCAAGGTAGGCACTGTGCAACATCTTCCCTCATCCATGGCTTTGGTGACTTTTTTAAGAAGTTGACAAATTTAAAACAGGCATGATCTCCTTTGAAAAAAACCAAACAGTGTGGGTCAAGCATTTGGAGGTTGCCAATGTCCTTGTTTAAAAAGGTCCATGAAAATTGCATTCCATGGCCTTGCAGATCGGGTTAGTTAGGCTAATGGGCCTATAATTACCGGGGTCAGTGGATGCTCCCCCTTTTGTGTAGGGGGAATGACAGTGGCTGTCCTCCATTCAGCTGGGATGAAGCCGTGCTCAGGCTGTGGTTAAAAGGGTTGTAATGGAGCTGAGAGCTCAGGGCCTGAGTTCATGTGGGAATAAGCCAGGGATTTTGGGTCCCATGGAGACTTTATTTTTGCCTTTGAGGGGCATTAAGACCTGCTCCATGGTGATGAGGGGGGGGCAGGTGCGGGGGATGTCCTGGTTTACTGAGGGGGGGACAGGGGGGTGAAGTTTTCACTGAACCTGTCTTCCAGCAGGTTGGCTATATCTATGGCATTTGTGTATGTGGTTTTATTGACCACCAGTTCAGAGCAGATTTGGGTGTTGCCTTTGAGTTTAAAGACATATGTGAAGAAGGCCTTGTGATTGCCCTTGGTGGATGTGGCCAATTTGGACTTAAAGTTGCCTTAGAGGATTTCACCAGTGACCTTTTTGTTTGTTCAGACAAAGGAGAGTTTTTTTTCCCAAACTTGGACCTGCTCCTTTTTGGCCCTGGAAGAAATTTTTTTCCTTCTATTATAGAGTTTGTTTATTGCTGCTGTCCACCAAACAGGTTTACTCTTCCTTAAAGAAGATTTTTTGGGTCCTGTCAGGTATTGCTGAGTCCATACAGCTATGTAGGTGCTCATATTTTTTTTGGTGTAGGCCTGGACATTAGTGCTAGTTCCAACTTAAGGGACTATGGCTGTGAAGCTGCTTATACCTGCTCTGAGGAGATTGTAGTCAGCTTTGGAAATGTTTTTTTTTTACCCTGACAAGGGGGTCAAGGGAGGGATTTAAAAGTGATTGCTTTATGGTTGGGTCTTACCAAGGAGGATGACACTGTAGGAGTGCTAAATGGCTACTCATTTTAGGACCAGGTTCAGGATATTTTCACCTTTTAGGGGTGTTGACCAGCTGATCCAATGCATTGCCATTGATGAAGTCGAAATCTCTTTACATTCATCTTTTGGGGTAGAATAGGTCTTGCACTCTATGGTTGGGTAGTTAAAGTCACCCAGGATCAGGGGAGAGGGGTTTAATCTTGATGGATTCAAGTAAGTCCCGATAGGTGGAGTGTGTTCCCGAGTCATGGTTGGGGGGCTGAGCTAGCTATGATTTGAATATGTGTTTTGTCAACAGTTAACTGCACTTGGAGTGTCTCCTGTATTATACCATTTGAGCCCGCCTGGAGGTGTGTATGTCTTTGAAAATATTGAAACTCCACCTCCTTTGGCTTTGAGCCCTCCATTTGGGGTCTAAAAATATGGTAGGATGAGTAACCTGGTAAGGTTGGGATGCTTTCCCCAGCTTTGAACCAAGGGTTTTAGTGACTCACAAATGTCAGCATCCTCCAGGGCAAGGAATGCTTGCAATGAATGCTTTTTTATGCTAAGGCCCCTAGCATTTAGAAACATGAACCCTTTTAAAATTTTTTTTATAAGAATTTTCCATGTTGGTAATTTTGTGCTCATGACTTTGCCTAAAAAGGCACAAGGGGGGGCAAGAGCCTTTTTTTAGAAGCCTAAAGCCTAGTGGAGACAGATGAAGGCCATATTTGGCAAAGCATCATGGTCTTTCAATCATGTACTAGCTTGTGACTGAGACAGCAAGGATCCTAGGTTCTTAATGTGATTGCATCTCTCACATATTGTGTTCTTAGGTGGTAGTAGTAGAGGGTTGTCTGTGTACATAAGGCAGTTGCTACACTGTTTCAGGATTCCCATATCAACCAGACTAGCAGGAGTAACCACAAGTAATTGTCCATCCATAGTTATCAGAATCTGTGGAAGAGAGGTTAGGTATAGTAGAGTGAGTACTATCTAAGGAAAGTACCTATAGGTATGAGTATGGCTGGATAAAATCAATACAGTAGCTGCAAGTGAGGGCCTCATTCACACAGGAGGGTTAGTAAGGGGAAAATGCAACTGAAATACTTTGCAAAGGGTGAAAACAGCACACTGGAGGTGTGGCAAACAAGCAGAAACCCACAGAAATACTAGGTTTAAATATCACAATAACAAAGGTAAAATAGAAACAACGGAACTGACCAATTAAGCCTTGCCCCCTGAGGTCTTAGCTGAACATCCTATGCCAGACCAGTTCCAACCAGTTCACTTACTCCCAATAAGTGCAGGCAGGCCCTGTCCAACAGAGGATGGCATAGCAGGGAACACAGGAATCACACAAACAGATCTGAATATAACAAAACCTGTAACTAGACTATGCTAAAGATATTTAAACTCTGTTTAGGTCAATTTAACACAGGAGAACATATCCACACTTAAATATAACAGTAGCAAACAAGAGCAAACTGATTTAAACAAATTAACCAATTAACCATTAAAAAAGCTCAAAACTGAGCCCTGTCCCAGCCGTCTTCAATCAGTCAAGTTCTAACTGCACACTCCTGCCACTAGGGTACAGGGGAACCCTCTCCAAAAAAGATGGCCTGGATTAGTGTTCATGTTATACAAACAAAGCTAGATTCAGCGGGTCAGAATCTAGTCTATGCTACAATAAACAAGGCGAACCAATTTCAGAAAGACACAGTTCAAATAAGCAGGCGCAATAAGCCTTTAACCAGCAATTCCCAGCTCAGAAGGGCAGAATCTACCCTCTCCTCCCACACGAATGCAGACCACAAACCTTCTGAGTGTAAAATAACTGGCCTGAAGCCCAAGTGGTTAAACCAGAACTAAGACACTTTTTGAATAACAGACACTAAGCCTTGAACCAGCAAATCCCAACTTAGAAGGATGTAAGTTACCTCTCCTGTCACAAGAATGCAGACCACAAACCTTCTTAATGTAAAACAACTGGCCTTAAGCCCAAGTGCTTAACCAAAAGGCTTAGAATAACAGTTAAAATGTAATCAGGCTACTAACAAATGGTAATAAATGCAGCAGAATAAGTGCAATTGAGTACTTTTAAGAACAGGCAGCAAAAGCAAAATAAAGTAATAAAGTAGGAAGAAACACAAATACAGTAAAATTATTTTTCTTTTAGGTTAAGTGGAAAGGGATGAAACACAATAATTTAAGATTGGAAAGCTAAGAGGGGGCTTTCTAAATGATCTCTCTATACTCAGTAGAATAAGCTGATGAGATGGAACTGGAAGGTGTCCAAAATTAGATTTATAGTAGAGGCAGGCAACTCAAAAGCCACCAAATATAAGAACACAATAAGGACTGAGCAGGTGGAAGGCAGAACTCTTAAAACTCCAACAGAATAGAAAACTTAAAACAAAAGAAATGTAATACTAGAATACGGTACACAAAAGAAGTGATCAAGCCTTAAATAAAGAGCTTCAAATCCAACA
>NW_025053770.1:0-9745 GCF_019279795.1 Protopterus annectens | reverse complement strand
TTCCCATTTTTTCTTTAGGGGTTTTAAGGGTTTTTTTTTAAGGGGGGCGGGGGGGTTTTAAAGGGGGAAAAAGGGTTTTTTTAAAAAAGGGGGGTTTTTTCCTTTTTTGGGCCTAAAACCGGGGAAGGTTCACCTGCTCAGACTTCTGAGAGTGAGGGCAGGGTCAGTCCTTTCGTAAACAGACCCAATGACTCCTGTCTTTTCAGCTGCCAGTAGATTCCCGTCTGGCAGCTCCTTTGGGAAGGAAGACTGTCTCTTTTCAAAGAAAAATTGAGATTTAATTACTTCAAGACAAATGGGTGTTGGATATCGGTCACCACGGGTTACAGATTTTTATTTCCATACAATGCCCCTTTCAGTTGGGCATGCCAGAACACTCCTCCTCCACAAAGAAAAGCAGAGGCTCACAAGCAAAAGTTTCTCCAGTTACTCCAGATAGGGGCCATTCAGCCAATTTTCTGTATCAGAAAGGAATATAAGGATTTTATTCTCGCCTGTTCCTAGTACCAAAGAAGGGGAACAACGTGGAGACCAATTTTGGATTTACTCTCTCCTCAACACTTTTCTGGACATTCCCAAGTTCAAGATGTTGATCGTTACAACAGCTTTTACCTCCTGCTGGGCAAAAAGATCACTGGATATGGTAACTTTAGATCTCAAGGAAGCTTACCTTCATGTGCCTACTAAGGTTAAGTTGCAGGAAGTATCTGCGGTTTCGAGCTGGAAATTCTCATTATCAGCCTTCTCTGCATTGCCCTTTGGCTTATCTACTATCGCGCCCAGAGTATTCACAAAGGTTCTGGCTCCAGTGATAACACTTACTCAGGCTTCAAAGGAATTCAAATCTCTATCCTTACTTGGGCGACTGCCTGATTCTCTGCTCAAGAAAAGGAAGACCTTCTACAGCATCTGGAACATGTCATAGCAGTGCTAAGATGCCTAGGTATTCTGTGAACTTAAATAAAGTCCAGTCTAGTACCTCTCCAAGACACTGTGCTTTCTGGGTGTGAGACTGAATACAGCAGCCCAGATGGCCTTTTTTAACCCCGGACAAACAAAAGAGTCTATCACTTTACTTCCATCAACTATCTCATCAGTCCGTGCTGACTGCAAGGACAGTCCTTCAAGCATTAGGGTTCATGGCATCTTGTATTCTGGTGCTTCCCAATGCCAAACTGCATATGAGGAAGCTACAATGGTATCTCAAAAATGTATGGACACAGCACTGCTGTGGATTTGGGACACTGTCATTCAAATAATACCTTTGCCTTTAAAAAAAGAATTTTTGTGGTGGGCTCAGGAATGTCACCTAAACAAGGGATTCCTCTGTGACCTCGGCCAGAGGCTTAGTCAGATTTTAACGACAGATGCCTCGACATTGCTTGGGAGCCTCATCTAAATGGAAAGAGTGGATACAAGACAAGTGGCCTGCCAGACTACAGCATATATCTACATATCAACATGAAGGAGATGTTAGCAGTCCAGTTTGCATTAATGCCTCTCAAGGAGTTACTTCTTCCAGGGCAGGTGTTGATTCTAACAGACAACACAACATCGTCAGTGTGGTACATCAACAAGCAAGGGGAACACATTCTTATCCTCTATGCAGGCAAGCAATGATTTTATGGGAGATCGCCTAAGCTAGCTTGCAACTAACTCTTCAGGCAAGGTTTCTGCCGTAAGCACAGAACTCCCTTAGCAGATGTGTTAGCAACAGACAAATCATGGATCCTCCAATGAAAGTGGAAACTGGATCTTCATGTTTCATGTGCTTCAAAATTGACAGTGTCATGGGGAACTCCAGACATAGATCTGTTCAGCTTCTCCACTAAACCACCAGCTGCCACAGTATTGCACAAAGGGTTTCATCACACAGCTTGGAAAGTGGATACTTGTCTTTCAGTTGGAAAAACCACCATGTGTATGCCTTTCCTCCTCTGCCTCTTCTCTTCCAAAGGTACTATTAAAGGTCAGACAAGACAGGCCAAGGATGATTTTGATAGCTCCAGATTGGCTCCTCGCAACATACTGGTACCATCTACTACTACGGAGTCTGGTAAGGAAGCCTCCATTGGCCTTTACCTCTGATTCCTCATCTGTTATCTCAGAAGGATGATGGTCATCTGCTCAATGTCAAGCTTCACTCTCTTCATCTAACAGCCTGGCATCTTCTGTGTTGAAACACAGCAGGTCTCAACTTCCTCAACAAGTTTTTAAATGTGATTATGGAAGCTAGTGAAGACCTAGTACAAGGAAAGTGTACATGAAAAAATGGAAGAGATTTTTATTTTGGGAGTACAGCAAAGAATTTGCAGGTTTCTGAGCCTAATTTGAGTGTGGCTCTTCAATACCTTACTACTGAGTTGTTATTGGACAAAGGTTTGTCCTTCTCTTCCATTAAGATTCATGCTGCAGCAATTTCAGCTCACTATGATTGTGACCCACCATTGTTTTCAAGATCCTTTGTTCAAGCAGTTTCTTAGAGGCAAAGAATACAAGACCCCCACGTGAGAGCTCCTACTCCCAAGCTTGGGATCTCACTTTGTGTTGGAAAACTTAATACTCTAACCTTTTGAGCCTCTGCGGCTACTGCTGAATTGAAATACTTGTCATGGAAGACTGCTTTTCTGTTGGCTATTACTTCTGCAAGAAGAAGGGTGTCTGAGTTGCAGGCCCTTATAAGGCATGTAGAGCCATATTTTTGATTTTCCATAAGGATAGAGTATCATTACGCATCAATCCTTCCTTTATGCCTAAGGTGGTTTCTAGTGTGGCTTAAACCAAACTATTCATTTGCCTACTTTTATGCAGACCCCCAAAATAAAGGGGAAAAGATTTTTGCACACTTTAGATGTACATGAGCAGTGCAATTAAGTGCTATTATTATAAAGCAGGACTTCAAGGGATTTCCAGAGCAGTCTCAACAGTTGTTTGTTTGTTTCTTTTGCTTTGAGTTCACAGGGCAAGCTCTGTGTCAAAACAAACTATTTCTAGGTGGGATTGGCTGGGTTGCATTGTGACATTTGTTATTCCCATCATGGGCAAGGAGATTCCAGCTGGGATTAGGCCTCATTCCACTAGGGCTACTGCCACTTCAACAGCATTTCTAAGGGGGTGGTGGCAGCTAAGGATGTTTTGGAAGCAGCTACTTGGAGTTCAGTGCATACTTTCTCTAAGCATTATCACCTTCCTATCTATTCTCTAGTCTAGGGCTGGTTTTGCCACAGCTGTTTTGGTAAAGGCACAAAGTTGTCAGCTCCTGCTTCTTTATGATTTGCCAGCCTCCCCTACTTCTCTGCTTTGGGATTCTACCCAATAGTTAGGACTGCAGCAATGAGGGAAATAGAAAGAACATAGTACAAGTTTTGTACCTACCATAAATGTAGATGTTCGAGATCCCATTGCTGCAGTCCAATTTACCTCCTCCTTCCCTCTGTCTTTAGGGTGGTTGTAGTAGGTGAGGTTACATGCTTATATTTTTTGTATATATTCTTGTATATATTGTACATATTTTTGTAGTGCAGGTATTTTGGGCCTTTGTCTTTTAGGGTCTTCTGACATCTGGGGCAAGAAAAGACTGAGGATATGCGGACGCCGGGTCATGCGCGTGAGTACCCTGACGTGCTCGCCAGTCGGTCTAACGCGCCTCTGACCGACGCCGATCCTTATACTCTGGTATTCGGGCCGACTGGATGCGGACTATACCCAATAGTTAGGACTGCAGCAATGGGATCCTCGAACATCTACATTTATGGTAGGTACAAAACTGTACTTTTTGATGGATTTAATTTTATTTTTTACTGGTTTTGCTGATTTTCGTATACCTACTTCATTTGCATGCTTAGCCCACAAGTTGGTAGGATCTGTCTGTCTGCTTTCAGCAGGCTGTTCCACAGCTTCTGCTAAAACTGCCAATACTTCCCCCTCCGATTCTGTTGGAACATCCAGGTACACCCCTTCTATGGTACAGTAAATAGTACAACCCAGCTTACATAACAAAGCTCTTCCTAGGAGGTTTACTGGTGCAGTAGTACTCGGAAGAAAATAATGTTTTTCTTCAATCGACCCCAAAGAAATGGATGGATGGTTCTGAAAGGATACGATAAACTGAACATTAGTATTTGTTACTCCAACTGCCTTTCCTCTTTCTTTCTGATACCGTATTTGATTATCTGAAGTAATTTTAGCACTGATCTAGTAGCTCTAGTGTCCACCAGAAAATGGAGCTTTCTTTTGAATTCTATTTCCATCTTAACGTGAAGACGGCCCGGATGGATCTATTGGCAGTAGAGGGTTAAGATTCACTACAATGTATTGTTATTTCTTTGACCTAGTCAGTATGGAGCTTCCTGACTCTTCCAGTCTGAGTAGGAGGTGGAGGGAAGACTGCATTGTTATAATGTGGTTTATACACTCAGTCCAAGTATCTTGGGCTCTGTGTATTTGCCTGTGTGGGCACTCCCCTCTCCAATGTCTTGCTTCCCCACAGTTAAAGCAAGATGTATTCGATGAAGCTGGAGGGGCACTGCCAGCTCGTTGCCAGCTGCACCTTGTTCCCCTCAACCAGCACTTTAGCTAAATCCTCTAGCAATTCCTCTACCCCTTCCCCTGCTTCTACCTCCGCCCCTCGGGTTTTCCAGGTGCCTGATTTGTAAAGTTAGCAGCTTGTCCTCGGTATCCTTTTTTCGTTTTTCCTGACACTCTGTACAGATGTTCTTCATTCCACATTGCTGCAGTCCTAACTATTGGGTAGTCCGCTGTCCAGTCGGGCCCGCAATACCAGTGAGAGTGGCTGCTGACGACGGTCAGACTGAAGGCGCCGATTAGACTGACGCCAGCATGTACGCCAGGGTACTAATGCGCATGACCCACCGTCCATATCCTCAGTCTTTTGCCGCATGGTCCGATGCAGAAGCAATTTTGCGAAAGTGCAGTGGTTGGCGTTTCTGAAAGTTTCTGAAGCCAGAGTTTCAGGACCGGAATCAAAGTTGGCCTATTGGTACTCGCTGGGGAATATTATTTTGGTTTTTTCTTGCCTCAGTATTTAACCGATGTCAGAAAAGTGAATAACTCGCATATTCTTGTGGGAAACAGATACCTCATAGGGATTACTCATACTTTGTGGTATACCTTGTTTAGGCCTGAGCACGACAAGCGGTTGTTGGATGCCGCCTCTTGTCTAGATTTAACAATGTGCAACGCATCTATTAAGAGAAGGTTAGACTGTGCCAGGTTAGTGTTTGGAAAGCGTAGTTGTAATATAAAATGCCGCCGGATGCTCCGACGCGCCGGCTTTTCTCGGCTAAGAAACGCCAAGGACAAAACAGCAAAGTTTAGGTGGAAGAACCGACTGCTGTGTCCCAGACGTCGGTTCTTTAGAGGGCTCAGTGGGAGCCGGAGGTTTTGCCAGGTGTTTTTGGAGTCTCAGGAGAGACTTTACTGTTACAGGATGTTTCCTCTCAGGAAGTAGGCCAGGCTGAGGGGCTTCTCAGGTGGCTGTTCTTCCTCCTCTTCCTAAGGTGGTTAGAGCCTCCCTTCTGTTTCCAAGGCTTCTTTGAGGGCAGGCCAAGTTTAGCTTCAGTGGGGGTTTCTCCCTGGTGCTTCCAGGGTCCTTGCCTAAGAAACATATGCTTAAAATGGCAGAGGATTTGATTACTATGATGATAAGGGTTCTATGCCCCTCTCTGATAAGAGGCCTAGGGTGGATTCTGAGTTTGAGAGTTTTGAGCAATGCTCGAGGCTTCTGAGTCTTCAGCTGAAGACTTGCAGAAGTTACCCTCCTTATTCTGATTCTGATGTGGATGATTCTACTCCTTCAGCTTCCCTCCTGAGTGATTTTTCTATTTTCAGAGACTCTGCATTCCATGAGGGCATTTCAAGCTGGGAAGGTCAAGATTTCTCTGATTCCAGGAAAAGGCTTAGGGAAATTCCTTATTTTACCCCAGCACAGGCCTTAGCTTCTTACCTCCTGTTTTGAATGTGGTGGAAGATGTTTTTGCAGAGGCTTCCCTAGAATCCAGATTCTTTGCCTCCTGCCCCAAATTAAAACGGATAGGTATTATAGGGTGGCCTGAAGCTCATAAGTGATCTTTTAAGAGTCCTAGGGCAGACCCGAAACTGTCTCTCAGGGGCCTAAAGGTGTGAAGGCCTCAGTTGTTAAAAATCCTGTCCCTCCTGATAAAGAGGCAAGGGCTTTGGATAGATGGGGAAAGAAAGTGTATACTTCTTTCCACTTTTAGCCATGAAAAGTGCGCTTGGAATTGTCAGTTTCACATGTTAAAATATCAAAAATTATCTTCTTTCACAGTTGAAATCTAAGGTAGATGCTCTGGCGGAAGGTGATGAGTGTAAAGAGTTGCAGGATTTAGTTCGTATGTGTCTGAACAAGTGGGTAAACATTCCTTGCAATGTGGTTTTGATGCTGTGCAGGCCTCCTCCAGGGTGGCTGCCACTGGTTCTGTGCTTCGCAGGCAACGCGCCGGCTGAGAGATCAGAACTTAGCTGAGCATGCGCAAGACAAGGATTTTGGATGCTCCTTTGACAGCCCGGATGTGTTGTTTGGATCTGCAGCCTGTGGAAGCAGTTTTAAAGAAAATGGAGGACAAGGCTAAGTCTATGCAAACTGTTAAGGATTTTTTGCAGGTGCAGCCTCCAAGTTTAGTAGAAATTGTACCTGCTAAAGGGGATGGACTTATCCTGCTTATGATTCCCAGTCTTAGGCAGGTAGGTCTAGGCGTGGTAGGAACCCAGAGCTCAAGGCACTTTTAGGCCTAGGACAGGAGTTCACCTGCTCAGACTTCCACAGTGAGAGTGGCAGGGGTCAGTCCTTCTGCAATGGCAGGACCATCCAATGACCTCGCCTTTTCAGCTAGTGAAATTCCCGCCTGGCGACACCTCTGGGAGGAAGACTGTCTCTTTTTCAAAGAAAAACGGGATTTAATTCACTCCAAGACAAAATGGGTTCTGGATATCATTCCACTGCGGTTTACAAGATTTTATTTCATACCGCCTTGCCTCCTTTCAAAGCGCATGCCAGACATCCCTCCTCCACAAGACAAAGACAAGAGGCTCACAGGCAAAATTTCTCAGTTACTCCAAATAGGGGCCATAGTTCAGCCGGTTCCTGTGCTGTAGAGGGCTGAGTGATTTTATTCTCGCCTGTTCCTAGTAATCGGGGAAGAAGGGGAACACGTGGAGACCAATTTTGGATTTATCTGCTCCTCAACACTTATCTGGACATTCCCAAAGTTCAAAATATTGGCGTTACAACAGCTTTTACCTCTGCTGGGCAAAAAGATCACTGGATGAAGTAACTTTAGATCTCAAGGAAGCTTTACCTCTTCATGTGCCTATAAGACTAAATTGCAGAGAAGTATCTGCGTTTTCGAGAGCTGGGAAATTCTCATTATCAGTTCTCTGCATTGCCCTTTGAAGAAAAACTTAATCTATCATGCGCCCAGAGTATTCACAAAGGTTCTGGCTCCAGTGATAGCTTACTTCAGGCTAAAAGGAATTAAATCTATCCTTACTTGGACGCATTGCCTGATTCTGGCTCAAGAAAAGGAAGACCTTCTACAGCATTTGGAATATGTCCATAGCAGATGCTAAGATGCCTAGGGTATTCTGTGAACGAAATAAAGTCCAGTCCCCAGTACCCTCTCCAAGACATGTATTAGCTTTACTGGGTGTGTGAGACTGAATACCTGGCAGCCCAGATGGCACTTTTTTAACCCCGGACAAACAAAAAGAATCTTTTCCAGTTACTTCCATCAACTATTCTCATACAGATCCGGGCCTGACTGTGCAAGGACAGTCCTTCAAGCCTTAGGGTTCATGGCATCTTGTATTCCTGGTAAGCTTCCCATATGCCAAACTGCATATGAGGAAGCTACAATGGTAATCTCTAAAAATGTATGGACACAGCACTGCCAGGATTTGGACACTGTCATTCAAATAATACCTTGCCATTCAAAAAGGAATTTTGTGGTGTGGTACTCAGAATGTCCACACTAAACAAGGGATACCTCTGTGACCCGGCCAGAGGCGAGTCTAATTCTAACGACAGATGCCTCCAGACATTTGCTTGGGGAGCTCATTCCTGAATAGGAAAGTGGACTACAAAGACAAGTGGCCTGCCAGACTACAGCATCTACATATCAAGCATGAAGGAGATGTTAGCAGTCCAGTTTGGTATTAATGGCTTTCAAGGAGTTACTTCTTCCAGGGGCAGGTGTTGATTCTAACCAGACAACACAACTGTCATGCCATGGTACATCCAAATAAAACAAGGGGAACACATTCTTACCCATTGTGCGGGCAAGCAATGATTTTATGGGAGATCAGCTGAAAGCTTGCAACCTAACTCTTTCAGGCAAAAGGTTTCTGCCGGGAGCTTACAGAACTCCTTAGCAGATGTGTTAAGCAGGACAAATCATGGATCCCCAACAGGTGAAACTGATCTGGATCTTCATATTCAAAAGTAAAGTTGACAGTGTCCTGGGGAACTCCCAGACATAGATCTGTTCGCTTAAGCCTCCACTAAACCACCAGCTGCCAAAGTTTTGCACATAAAAGAGTGTTTCCCATCACACAGCTTGAAAGTGGATTGCTCTTTCTTTCAGTTGGAAAAATCTTCATGTGGCAGGTTAGCCCTTTCCACCTCTGCCTCTTCTTCCAAAGGTGCTTCTAAAGGTCCAGGACAAAGACAAGCCAAGGACCAGTTTTTAATAGCTCCAGATTGGCCTCGGCAGCACTGCGTACCCACATTACTGAGGAGTCTGGTAAAGAAGCCTCCATGGCCTTTTTACCCTTGATTCCACATCTGTTGTCTCAGAAGGACGATTAGGTCGCCTTTGCTCAATGTCAAGCTTCTCATCACTCTCTTCATCTAACAACAGCCTGGCATATTCTGTTTTTGAAAGACAGCAGGTCTCAACTTCCTCAACAAGTTTTAAATGTGATTACCAGGAAGCCAGAAGACCTAGTACAAGGAAAGTGTACGCGAGAAAAATGGAAGAGATTTTTATTTTGGACTGCAGCAAAGAATTTGGAGATTTTCGAGCCCTAATTTGAGTGTGGCTCTTCTCAATATCTCTACATTGGAGTTATTGGACAAAGGTTTGTCTTTCTCTTCCATTAAGATTCATGCTGCAGCAATTTCAGCTCACTATGATTGTGACCCACCATTGTTTTCCACATCCTTTGTTTCAAGCAATTTCTTTAGAGGGCAAAGAATATAAGACCCCACGTAGAGCTCCTACTCCTGCTTGGGATCTCAATTTTGTGTTGGAGAAACTTATACCACAACCTTTTGAGCCTGCAGCTATTGCTGAACTGAAATACTTGTCATGGAAGACTGCTTTTTGTTAGCCATACTTCTGCAAAAGAAGGGTTTCTAGATTACAAGCCCTTATAGGCGGTTGAGCCTTACGATTTTCATGGATAGGGTATCATTCACATTGCTAATCCTTCCTTTATGCCTAAAGCGTTTCTGGGTAGCTTTAAACCAAACTATTCATTTGCCCTAAATTTATACGAATCCCAAATAAAGGGAAAGATTTTGCACACTTTAGATGTACACGGGCAATTCGTTATTATTTTATGAGCAGGACTAAGGATTTTAGGTGATCTGTGATTGTTTGTTTCTTTTGCTTTGAGGTTCTCAGGGCAAGCCTGTGTGTCAAAACAAACTATTTCTAGGTGGATTGGGTTTGCATTGCATTTTGTTATTCCCATCATGGCAAGG
>NW_025053769.1:0-9436 GCF_019279795.1 Protopterus annectens | reverse complement strand
GGATACTCCAAAATGTATGTGTAAATGTATAGTTACCCTTCTTCTGTTCTCCTTGTTTATCTTACACGAATAAGACTAAAAGGATACTCCAAAAGTATGTGTAAATGTATAGTTACCCTTTTTCTGTTCTCCTTCATTATCTTACATGAATAAGACTGAAAGGATACTCCAAAAAGTAAGTAAATGTATAGTTACCCTTCTTCTGTTCATTGTTTATCTTATATGTATGGAGACTGAAAGGATACCAAAAAGTATGTGTAAAAGATAGTTACCCTACTTCTGTGGTTGTCATTGTTGTTTATCTTACAAGTATGAAACTGAAACGTTAATTCAAAAAAAAGTAAGTGTAAACAGATAGTTACTCTTCTTTCTGTTCTCTCATTGTTTATCTTACATGTAAGGAGACTGAAAGATACTCCAAAACGTATGTTAATGTATAGTTACCCCTGCTTCTGTTCTCACTGTTTATCTTTTATATGTATGAGACTGAAAGGATACTCCAAAAATTAAGTGTAAATGTATAGTTACCCTTCTTCTGTTCTCATTGTTATCTTACATGTATGAGACTGAAAGGATACTCAAAAAAGTACGTGCAAATGTATAGTTACCCTTCTTCTTTTCTCATTGTTTATATTACATGTATGAGACTGAAAAGATACTGCAAAAAGTAAGTGTAAATTTATAGCTCGCCTTCTTTTGTTCTCATTGTTTATCTTACATTTATGAGACTGAAAAGATACTCCAAAAAGTACGTGTAAATGTATAGTTACCCTTTTTCTGTTCTCCTTGTTATCTTACATGAATAAGACTGAAAGGATACTCTAAAAAGTAAGTGTAAATGTATAGTTACCCTTCTTCGATCTCATTGTTTATCTTATATGTATGAGACTGAAGGGATACTCCAAAAAGTATGTGTAAATGTATAGTTACCCTGCTTCTGTTCTCATTTTTTATCTTACATGTATGAGACTGAAAGGATACTACAAAAAGTAAGTGTAAATGTATAGTTACCCTGCTTCTGTTCTCACTGTTTATCTTACATATATGAGACTGAAAGGATACTCCAAAAATTAAGTGTAAATGTATAGTTACCCTTCTTCTGTTCTCATTGTTATCTTACATGTATGAGACTGAAAGGATACTCCAAAAAGTATGTGCAAATGTATATAAATACACCAAAATGCTACTGGAGTCGCAGAAAGAGTACCAGATAAATTTTATATTTGTTTTATTAACGCTCTTCACATAACCATATACAAACACGCGTTTTCGTCCCTCTCCACCAGGACTTCATCAAAGGATACTCAAAAAGTAAGTGCAACTATATAGTTACCCTTCTTCTGTTCTCATTCCTGATTCATGAAGCCGCCCATGTCGTAAGGCTTGCGCCGGCAGCAGTGTATAACGCGGCACGCCACAACCACAGACACGCGCAGAGGGCACGGAGCGCAGCCCAAGTAGGATGCGCCGTAGGCGGCTGCTGGCATGATGAGCAACCCAGTGTTGACTCCACAGGCCGCTTGCAATAGTAACCGCATCAGCCAGGGTCCGTGGATACGAAACGACGCAGAGTATGCACACACCCGGCCCACACAAAAACGGAGAACCAAACATTAACCCACAAAGTTCAAAATTGTACCCATCCAAGGAACAAAGGATACGCTGTAATACCGCGGTCCATCACGCAATGCATCGCCAGTGGCATAACGGTAAAGGTGTACGTGGCATGTCAGCCCACACCTATGCTACATACAGAACTAGCCACATGGGCATGGTCACCAGCAGTAGTGAGATATTGGCCAGCCGTGGTAGCCGGTTTATATAACAACAAGAAGGAAACCAGATACCCTAACACAGACAAACATGTGCATAGCAACATGTACTCACACCCAGCAACGGCCCGCTTTATATTACAGGGTCAAGCGATGCTCAAGCGTGAATATCCAGAAGCAGAACCTATGCATGCAAAAATGTAATACACAACAGTCTTCATATAGCATGTAACCCAGACCTAAGGGACGACTGGCACCCTACCCAGCTAGCAGTTCATGAAAGGCACACCTACACACAACGGGTATAATGAAATGTAGTAAGAAGTATTGTCTCAGGCAGTTAATGCTGGCAAATATGTACTCCCCACATGTTAACATCCCACCAGGTACAGATATCCAAATGGCTGCATGAATGTGTTACATAATGTACATCCTGCATGTGGTATGGACCTGTCGAACTCCATAGGCATGCACACGCCCACGGTGCCCATAACTTGTAATAGCTGAGCCCGGACGCGTGCATGTTTAGCCACTGCATTGATGATTAGTTGTGCAGACATGTCAAACACAACACATATGCGAACATCTGCCCACCAAGCAGGACGCCAGGGTGCCATATGTGCCAGAAGGTGAAGGTGGGACATCACATGCTGAGAATAGCGTTGCCGGATGGCTAAACACCCACGGCCAATGCCAAGGATGAAATACATGTATATGCCTGGATGAATGGGCATATCATAGCATGGGAACAGCCGCTATCCAACATATTGTACCATGCCTTCTGCCTCTCAGATAAAACCGGCCAGTAACACGCAGTAGTAATGCAGGAAGGCATGCTACCCATTGTGAATAAATAGCACAGGATATAAGCAGCGTGCTAAGTGTTGACGATGACACAAATGTCCAGGATGGGGGTCTCTGCAAAGAGTGAACAAACATGTGCCAACCCACCCCCACAGATGTACCGGCAGGGAAACACATCCAAACACACAATGCAACACTAACGTCCATCCCTACCTATTGTAGCAACGGAGGTAGGTCAAAGATCACCAGACGCGTGCACAAACAGAGACACGTGGGGTCATGGCCCTAACAACCCCCACAGGCTAAATAATAGTATGGACATATGCATGTAATGTTGCTAAGATGTGTGGTAGTCCTCAGTATCCCAGTAGGTACACAGACACATTTCTGTATCAACCGTGACGTATGTGCACTGTGGCCACATCATACCTGCAGGTGTAATACATAGTTCAATCATGTGCCATGAAACATACACATACGAATGAGGATAGGGATAGACAAGGTGAATGGGACAAACTATGAACATAGGTTCATTGGGTCCATAGGTACATATGTAATATTCGCCCAAGGGCAGTTATAACTCCTTAGCCCATAGTTATGTTGCCTTTGCCAACCCTCCAGTCTAAAAGATAATAATGCCTATTATACCGCTGCTGTACCTCTGTCAAGCAGTGACAATGAAGTAATCCTGGGTATATCTGCAACTCATCCATTGGTCGGGATCCCTCGATCAAGGCCAGTGAAAGCTCGCCTCACATGTACCGATGCTGTTCCACAGCATAGTGAGTGTCTGGGTGATGAATCTGTCCTCCAACACATTCCATTAATGACCGTGGTCAAGGTTCACGCCACCTGGCCCCTGTGGTTCTGAGGATGTAGATCCATTAGGGTGAAGTATTAGTTATCAACATGGCCGACATGGCCTTGTATGTCAGGCACAGGTCACCACTGAGTAAGCAGGTGTGACTGAATGGAGCAGTGAGCCCGTCAGTCGGGCAGCATAACACAAATTCCTGACACCCTGCATCCGTTTGACGATTAACCTATAGCCCTAGCTGCTGGTAAGTCGGGTCAGATATCCGAACGGGCAATGTACTCAATCATAGGTCTAATGAGTGATGAGCATGAGACGCATGACCCCTGATCTAGATGTAACTCCTGCAGCATCAGGTGCAATGTAGAAGGTCTACCCACCACGCTAGCAAACGTGTGCTCTAAATCCAATGGTGACGGACAACCTGGTCCCCCAGATCCTGGTAACTCCCTCTGTGCTCAGTGGATTGCCACCGGCGCGGCAGCAAGGGTATCCATGTTCTTCCCAAGGGTATGACTATGCATTTCCCGGCATTTAGCTGTAGGTTATAACCCTGGCACCAGATATCCATATATCTGTGGAGGCCCTTCTGAAGGATATCTGTGCCGATGTCCATCCCACTATGGCACCCAGTTCTAGTCATCTGGCAAACACACAGCCATAACCCCTGTGAGATTGCTTGTTTCGAAATGTAGATGCAGAAAAGAGGACCCAGGATCATCAGGACACCGGGCCAGACTGGCTGTATTCATTATGGTGCCAGCAACTAAGACCATGGGTTGTGTCACCTAGCCAGGGCTTGCAACCCATCCCGCGCTGGTACGGGTTCCGTTACATCCGCCGATGGGTTTATCAATGATACCTGAGGTATTGTGTTGAAGGCCTTGCCAGGTCGAGGTAGCTGTATGGACCGCCCGACCATCAACAATGGCCTCGTGACTGTTCCAAACGTCAACCAAGTTTTAAACGCATGATCTGCCTTTCGACCAAGCCAAACTAAGCTACGCAAAGTATGCAAGTCCCTATGTCGTCATCTATGAGTTCCATTATGATCCTTCCCCATGGCTTTTGCAGATAAGTTTACTGGTTAATGGACAATTACTAGGGTCAGTGGAGGCACTGTTCTGTGAAGTGGGACTACAGTCGCTGCAAGGCCACAACTTGGGCACATTACCTGAGGTGAGGCTAAGATTAAACAAGTTTATCCTAACTGTGGGGTCTAATCCTCAATGAGTCTGCTGAGTACACAGCCGGAGTCAATTCATCTGGTCCCATGGATGCTGTGTTCACTGCCTTGGGGAGACATGTCCACCTGTGCGTTACAGACGTTTCGGGGCCACAACTTTCGGCAGCAGACATCTTCCATGTGGGGAGTGGGGGGAGATGTTTGTACCCATTCTGGTCAGCCAGTGCGTTGGCAATGTGTGTATGTTCAGTAAACGCCACATCCTGAACCCAGTTCGAGCATATCTGGGAGTGTCTCAGGTGTCCAACATAGCTAAAGAAGGCCGTATGATTGCTGGGTCGAAACTTGGTGATATATCTGTCGGATTTATTCTGGATGATGTCATGAGAGCTTGTAGTTCTTCACATATAATGAGCAAGGAATATACCTTACAAGGAGTCTGCCCTGCCTTGTAGTAGCTACCTCCTTCGCTAGAGTTTGCATATTGGGGTACACCAGACTGGATGCTTGGGTATTGGTACAGATTCACAGTTGTGTAAGGGATTGCCTGATCCATGCAGTCCTGTAGGTGCTGGTGAAGGCATAAGGTGTAAGGATTCAGCGTATTTGAGTAATGTTAACCACTGGCTCAGGGGCTCTGAAGAAGACCATACCAGTGTTTAGAAGTGAAGCTCTGCTTTTTAGAAAGCTATATGTGTTGTAACCGCACCACCCACAGCATGTATGCCAATAGCAGAAGCTATTGTCCAACAATATATTATCATTTTGATTATTAAATGGTTCATTATTTATTCAGTTATTTGTTTAGCTACTTACATTTTGAAAATGCCCGTAAGCACCGAAGTAAAGTGCTCGGATTCATTTGTTTTGTGTAGTATTTTGACAATAAAGTGGCGTATTCTTTTCCTATTGGGATTTGAGGATGATTTAAAGTAGTTACAATTTGCACTCTTGATGTACACCATTTGGTTTCAGTTCTGAAAACCTGGTGTTTAGCACTCACATAACACGGTAGTCAAACAGACATCCGCGACTGGGAAACATACAGCAGCAGTCAAAACCACTGCCAGATGTGTGACACAGTCCAACAAGTTCTACATTTTTACATATGCACATTGGTGTCCATTGTAGGACCCCAAAATTGATCCGTACGCTTATATCTATCCAGCTGCCACCGCTCCACCCAGAAGAAGTGACAGCCGTGACTATGGCACAGCTAGACATATGCACCACCAGCTTGTTTAAGGTTGATGACAAGTGTCCATGAAATGGTGACATGGACAGAAACCTGTGAGTTCCGAGTCCATAGCAAGGCCCATATCCTAGCGTCCCGCACATGAAGGATGTGTAATGGAATCAGCCGAGTGTTGCAGCCATGGGATCCTGGGTATGCAGAAATGTAAATAGTGTTATTTTGGCAGATAATCCATTGTCCTGCCCTTATGGGAGGGATGTGGGTGTAGCACATGCCTACTCCCCACTAATAATGCAAAGCATCCACTGATAATGCAAATGCAGGTGTGAATTGTACAGCTCCTATACCAGTGTCCAGTAGGTACTCCGGTGATGGACAAGCGTATTTACCAAGATGGTACCCATAACTGCAAACCTGGTGGAATTACACAGCCGGTAAGGCATAACACAGGAAATACAGATAGGGACTACAGTAGACACTCCCTCATAAAAGTCAGATCGCTGTGCTAATGCCACACAGCACTCAATCTGCCACAGCAAGAAAATGAGGATCACTCGCCCATACTGCGGAACAAATGGGTGACCTGTGGAACACATACTAATGGGTACACCAACAACGTAAATAACTAGGAAGGCCAAAGATGGTTAAACCATGGTGTTCTCACTAAAAGAACATCTTCAATTAATTCATAGGATCTAAGGCAGGTGGTGGTGTTATTTTTGACAATACAGTGGCGGATATTTCCTGTTGTACTGAGGATTACGCAGCGGTTGTTAATCTGCATCTTTTTGGATGTACACCCATTTGGCGTTTCAGATTTGAAAACCTGGATTGTGAGACCACATAATATGGGTAGCCAAACAGACATCCGCTGGCTGAGGAACACATAGCAGCAGTCAAAACCACTGGCCAGATGGTCACAGTCCAACAAGTTCTACACTTTACACAGCACATTGGTGTCCATTGTATGGACCCAAAATTGATCCGCACGAATATCACAGGCCAGCTGTTATCATTCTACCAGAAGAAGTAGCAGCCGTGACTACGCATTAGCCAGACATATGCAGTACCAGCATGTTTAAGGTTGATGACAACTGTCCATGAAATGTAAGACATAAGCAACAGAAATCCTCAGATTTCCGAAATCCATAGAAGTAAAGGCCCACATCCCAGTCTCACATGAAGGATGTGTACGGGTACCGTCGAGTGTTGCAGCCATGGGATCCTGGGCAGGCAGAAATGGGGCCTGGTGTTAGCCACAGATTATCCAAGAAACCCCGCCTCGTGAGGATGTGGTAGCACATGCCTTATCTCCCCACTAATAATGCAAAGCATCCACCGGATAATGCTAAATGCAGGTGTGGAATGTGTACAGATAGGGACTATGTACACACCCCATACAAAGTCAGACCGTCCGAATACCGCATACAGCACCCAATCTGCTACAAGAAAATGGGGATCATATGCTTCATACCGCGCTCCCACTTATAAAGAAATATCCTTCAATGAATTAGTAGGATCTATGTTTTGGTGGTGTTATTTGGACAATACAGTGGCGGATATTTCCGATTGGGACCTCTGAGGTTTATTTAAACCAGTTACAACCTGTAATTGGCTGGATTTACACCCACGGTTCATTTCAGAAAAAACTGGTTTCGTGAGCACTACATAATATGTGTGGTCAAACAGTCATCCGTGATTGGGGAACAAACAGCTGCAGCCAAACCCACTGGCCAGATGGACACAGTCCAACAAGTTCTTACACTTTACATATGCACATCGGTGTCCACAGACCCCAAAATTGATCTGTACGCCTACATCTACCAGCTGCGATCGAGCCGACCCAGAAGGAGGAAACAGCCGTGACTACGGCACAGCTGTAGACATATGCACCACCAGCGTGTTTAAGGTTGATGACAAGTGTCCAAGGAAATGCAGGACATATGAATGAAATCCTCAGATTGTCGAAAGTCCAGAAGTGCCACCCACATCCCAGTTCACATGAAGGATGTGTAATGGGTACCATCGAGGGCTGCAAGCTATGGGATCCTGGGTATGCAGAAATGAGGCTCGTGTTGTTTAAGATAACTGCTGTCCCACCCTCGCGGGAGGGATGGGTTTAATATGCCTTACTCTCACCACAATAATGCAAATCATCCACCGGAGAATGCTAAATGCAGCTGTGAAATGTGTACAGCCCTATACCAGTGTCCAGTAGGCAATTCCCATGGATGGACAAACGTATTTACCAAGATGGAACCTAACTGCAAAACCTGGTGGAATATACAGCTGCAGGCATAACACATAGCCAGATAGGGACTACAGAGATTGACTCCCCATACAAAGTCAGACTACCCGCATGTAATACCGGGCGCATACAGCACTCAATCTGCCAGCAAGAAAAATGACTACCGCCCATACTGGCGAACAAATGGGAGACCTGTAAATACATGGCCATCGGCACACCAACAACGCTAACTAGAAGGTCATAGGATGGTTAAACTATGGTGTTCCCACTTATAAAGAAATATCCTTCAATGAATTAATAGGATTCACATGTTTTAAAGATTTGACAAGACAGTGGCGGCTATTTCTTTGAGACTTCTGAGGATTAGTTGTGCTAAAGTTGCTAACCTGCATCATTAGATTAACACCATTTGGGTTCATTTTAGAAAACCCATTGTGAAAGGACTACAAGGTGGGTAGTCAAACAGACATCCGCGAATTGGGAAACATACAGCAGTCAAACCACTGCCGGATGGACACAGTCCAACAAGTTTACACTTTACATATGCACATTGGTGTCCATTGTAGGACCCAAAATTGATCCCATGAATACCTCATCCAGCTAAGCGTCGTAGACTACCAGAAGAAGCGGTTATCGTGATCACGGCACAGCTAGACATATGCACCAATTAGCGGTTTAAGGTTGATGCATGTCCACAAATACACATATGAACAGAAATCCTCAGATTGACGAGTCCATAGAGGTGCATCCAATATCCCAGTCCTCGCACACCTGAAGGATGTAATGGGTACCATCGAGGGTTGCAGCTATGATCCTGGCATGAAATGGGGCTCGTACATTTGGCAGATAATCCGCTGTCCCGCCTCAGGGAGGGAGGTATACAGCATATGCCTTACTCCCAGCTAATAATGCAAATCATCCTACTGAGAATGCTAAATCCAGGTGAAATGTACAGCCCCATACCAGTGTCCAGTAGACAATTCCCATGGATGGACAAGCGTATCACCAAGATGCAAACAATTGCAAACCCGTGAATTACATGTTGCAAGGCATAACACAGGAAATACAGATGGAAATCACATAGCAGGACACTCCCATACAGTAAGCTGTGACCCCACTGCAAGTAATAGCTGTGTATTACAGCACTCAATCTGCCAGCACCAAATGGGATTACTGCCACATTGCAGAACAAATGGGAGATCTGTGGAACACATACTAATGGTACACCAACAACGTCAACTAGAAGGTCATAGGATGGTTAAACCATGGCGTTCCCTAAAAGAATCTTAAGATTGTAGGACTCATATTGGTTAACTTTGGATACTTGGAAATTTCCTATTGGGACATTAGGATGTTAAACAGGAACCTGCATATTGGATACACAGGGCATTGAAAACCTGGACGTAGCACAAAAATA
>NW_025053768.1:0-14623 GCF_019279795.1 Protopterus annectens | reverse complement strand
TTAAAGACTTTTCAAGCCACGCACTGGGAGTTAACAGTACACATGCAAAAGTGCTGTAGTGGATGGAATGAGTTAAGTCACCCAGCAGCATCCTATGATATTAGGAAGCAATGTTTATGAATGAGTTTTTCTTTTTAAATAAAATTAATATGTAAGCAAACTGAAGTAACTAAATAAAAAAGGGGAGAGCTTCCATGGTTGGTGCTGAGCTGGAAAAAATAGTCTTTATGTGACTTTTTCCCAGAATTTCTGATGGGCTTTGAGCTACTTTGGATAATTCAGCAGTGTTCTTGCCTTTTTACTTGTGACGTTTTTGCCTATCAGGGCTGAAGGATCCTCTCTTTAGCCTGCAGACTTGAAAATATGATTGTTTACCTTTTTATTCTGTGATGGACATCTGTTATAGCAGAAGAGTCCGTAATGCAGGGTGGGGGTTATGCAGAGATTGTGAGGTTTGTCACCCATGTATAGTGTCAGATGGTCAGAATAACAATGTTTTCAAAACACTGCACTGATGTGATGTGTAGAGGAGTGAAGTGCTCCTCCACTATCTGCTGCTGAGACTAATTGTCAGAGAATCTCATATTTATTATGTCTGGACGATGGCCCCATTTGGAGTTGGAGGATCAGTGAAATGATTATGATGTTGACAATGACTCCCCTTTGACTCTGTCCAGGTCTGTGCTTCCAGGCCTCACTCTGTTTGTTTTTCCCTCTTCTGCTGACATTATAAGCCATTGTAATAAACAGTTTTCATTTTGGGATTGACCACAAGCCCTAGCAAGATACATGAGCTAGTGGATGCAGTGAAAGTAGTAGGGATTCACACTGACTGGATTGTGTATTATATGCAGATTGCTGTGGCATGAACAACAAGACTGTAACCAAACAAAGGTAGTTGGAGGAGGAGTTGTGGAAGATAAGAGGGAAGTGAAAGGTCAGTACATTTTGTTACAGCGTATGAATGAAATGGATACTGAGCAGTGTGAGTGATGCGAGTCCGTGTGGTGTGTTAGCACTAATTTCAGGACTTGCTGAACTTCACGTTCCTTACTGGTGGTTCAGCAGAATGACTTCTACTTTAAGTAAGCCATCATTTACAAATACTATTTAAAGATTGTACATGGTTATAAGAACCTTGGTTTGAATTGTAGCATAGTGCCAGAGAATTGTTCTTTCTTCCAAAGAAAGGAGACTTAACAAAAAATTTGATACATATAGAGAGCCCAAGAGAAAGATGAGCTGTGAGAAATTGATCCTGTGTAACAAAGAGAAGATGTGACAGGAAAGACCATCAAGGGAGCAACATTTATTTCTGACTGTTCACTGCTGGTTTTCTTTCTTTTCTTCAATGCTCTATGGACTTTCATGACTTTCTAGGAAAATCAGTTTCCTTTGCATTCTTTGTGTGGCTGAAATTAACTATTTTCTTTGTTTTTTTGGTGACTGACATTTCTTCTTTTCCTTCTTTTTTTATTTTTATTACGCAGTTAGTTTCAGCGATTCATCTCTCTGATCCATGATCTCCAATTTTTATTCTTGCTTTCAGCTTGCTGAAGAGCTTAAACTAAAGATTTTCTAATTTGCTTGCCTAACTCATCTATTGGTGTGTAAGTCAATGCTTTCAATTTATTACTGTTATAAATTTATAATGTTTAATACTGTTATGTGGAGCTTTTCTCCCCGGGCCTCCACTTAAAATGGGCTCTCCAAGGCCCAGCAGACTTTCCAGGTAAACAAATGCAATAAATAAATAATCTTGTCAGTTATTTGTCATTGCCATCTTTATGGAATTGTTTTGCTTTATACACTGAAGGAATGTGTGTGTGTGTGTGTGTGTGTGTGTGTGTGTGTGTGTGTGTGTGTGTGTGTGTGTGGAGAAGTCTGTTGAATAAGCTATAGTAACTACACAAATAGGTATGTGGTGTGACAACAATTGCTGTATGCGATATGTTAGAATAGTAGGATGTTTGATGAGGTTGGAATGTACCTAGGAAATTTGTATGAAAATGACCATAAAAAATGACTTTCTGATGAGGTTGTTTGAATATATTATATTGGAATAAGGCAAGAATAAAAAATGTGAAAAACTTCAGAGGATATATTAAACAGTTTTTAATTCTACATGTTCGGGAAACCTGGATTTTGATATAAAAGAAGTTATTAATGGGTATGAAGTGTATGAAGTTAAGGGAAAAGAAAACGTATGGTAGAATCAAAGGCAGCTTTATGACTTTTGTTAAAAAGCTAAAGGAGGTGAATCAAAACTTAATACACATTTGGTTTTGTATAGTGATAGTGACAGAGTAAAAAATGAGGAAGCTTTACTTGGTTAGTATAGATCTCCCTTATAATAAAACTGTAGATGTTGCTCTCTGAGAAAAATAAAGTATTCTAATAAGTTTTTGAAGAGAAATTCAGTATGTGGAAGTGGATATTGTAATTCAAGAACAGGCAAATGTAGTGTAGTTATAGATGATTTAGAAAAGTAAGAAAGACAACACTTGCAAGATATGTTTGCAAATCCAGAATGGGGAGAAATTATCAAAACTTGCAGGAAATTTAATTTGTAAATTAATCTTGATGGAGACATAAAGGAAATTAAAAATACAGATTTACTCTGTTTTATTATAAATATGTAATAGACTGTATCATAACAGGTTTGAAATTTATTTAATTAGATTACATGTGGAACGTAGAACTGAAAGTGGTCATTTGCCTATTTATGTGGATACAGATATTATCGTAATGTAACAGTTAAAATGAGGAGGAAATTACCAGAAACAGCAGTTAATGATAATGTGATTTCATTAAAATTGTTTGAGTAAAGAAAAAGAATGTAAGGAGTTTAATGTGAAATTGGATGAAATTTAGAGAGGTTAAAGGTTCTGTATTATTTTAGGTTTCATAGGTAGGTACTAGGCTGTCGGCCCTAGGGCCTATATAAGTCTAGCTGAAAAGTTCCCTGGCTTTCGCCATCAAAGAAAGTTATTTTCCTACGCCCCTGTCGAGCAGAGCCACAGAGGTGATCCCCGGGATGAATTTACTATCTCCCATCCAACTGTCAATATTCCTCTTAAAGAGGGCTAATGAGGAGCTTTGCTTGACATGAATGGGTAGTCTGTTCCAGAGCATGGGAAGTCTCTGGAAGAGGAATCTACCCTCCAGCATGTTCTGTTTATTGTGGTGGCAAGGTTCAGGTCCCTGGAGCATGTGGCACAGAGAGATTGGGGTTTCTTTGAGTGTAGCATGTCCATCCAAATTGGGTTTGACATGGCTTTGTATGCTGGGCAGAGGTCGCCTCTGAGTAGGCAGTAAGTGACGGAGTAGAGCTGGAGTTTTTTGAGGCAGTCTTCTTATGGCATCTGTTTGAGGCTGGTAATCCACTTAGTGAGGTATTTCTGTGGCCTTTCTAGTTATTACAGATGTCTTACAAGGTACATGCCAAATGGGGCATTGTACTCTATGATGGGTCTGATGAGGGAAGAGTAGAAAGGAACAATTACCTCTTTTTTCTGCAGGATAACCCTTTATTGATGAGGTGTGTTTTGTAGAAGGATTTCCTGACTACTGTGATGATGTTATTGTCAAAGGAGAGACTAGTGTCCACCTGTGTCTCAAGGTCTCTTATCACACTTTCAGTGTTAATAGGCTACCACCTATGTAGTAGTTCATGGGTACAAGGGGGTGACAGTACACTTTTTGGCATTGAGCTTGAGGCCATGACTTTGACATCAAGCAATAGTCTCAGTGAATCCCCTTTTTCGAATGTCCACATCATTTGGCGATTCTATTATGGCTCCCAGTTTGCAGTCATCTGCAGACTTTGTTAGCCAAAGACCTGCTGTATTAGCCTGAACTTCTGATAAATAGATGCCAAACAGGAGAGGACCCAGGACTGAACCCTGTGGTACTCCGCTTGTCACTGGTTTGAAGTCGGACACTTTCACTGTATGGGTTCTGTCAGTGAACCAGTTGGCCACCCATCTTGTGACATAGGGATTTATGCCCAGTCTAGTGAATTTATCTATAATTCCAGAATGGTGAATGGTGTCGAAAGCCTTGGCGAGGTCAAGATAGGCTGTGTGCACCACCTTACCTTCGTTCACGGCTCTGGTGACTGCTTCAAAGAAGTCAGGTTTAGGAGACATGATCTACCTTTTACAAACCCAAATTGAGTGGGGTCCAGTATTTGCAGGTTACCTATATCTTTGTTTATAAGTTCCATGATGATACGTTCTATGGCCTTGCAGATCAGGCTAGTGGGGCAGTAGTTCCTGGGGTCTGTGGTGGCGCCCCCTTTGAAGAGTGGATAACTGTTGCTGTGCACCATTCAGTAGGCACAAAGCCTGAAGTGAGGCTATGATTGAACATGATAGTTGGGTGGGGTGCCAGTTTGTTCTGTAGTTCGTGCAATCTGCAGCCTGGGATGTTGTGTGGTCCCATGGATGCTGTGTTTTTGGATTTGGAGAGTGCGGTCTTAACTTGTGCATCCATGATTACAGGGGCTATGCATTCTTCTGGTAATAGGGATGGGCCCTTTGGGAGTGAGGTGGGGTAAAGTTTGCACTGAACCTATCTGCCAGGATGTTGGCAATATCAGTTGGTTCTGTATATCTAGTGCTGTTTTTCTGTAGCTCAGGTCTGAGTGTTGCCATTGAGATTCTTGACATAGCTGTAGAAAGCTGTAGAATGCTTTGTGGTTGTCTTTAGAATCAGTGGCATATTTATTTTCGTAGCTAGCTTTTGAGGATTTAATGAGGGATCTCTGCTTCTTACTGAGGCTGACCAGGGAGTTCCTGCAATCAGGTGATTTCACTCTTTATTGCAACAGCTTCTTCCTTCTGTTATAGAGTTTGTTTATGGCAGGGGACCACCAGATTGGCTTCCCTTTTTTGGTGGATAGCATCTTGGTTCTGTTGGGGATGGCATGATCCATGCACTCATGTATGTATTTATACAGTGCGTTTGTACAGGATTTAGCAGTTGTGCCTCTATTTTCCATCTGCACGGGTGTAGTGAAGTTTGCCACTTCTATCTTAAGAAGCGTGAAGTTGGCTTTGGAGAAGTTTTTTACTGTAGTTTCCTTAATGGGGGGTGGAGGTGGAATATTGATGTCTAGGGTGATTAGCTTATGGTTGGAAATAACCAGTGAGGAGTTGACCTCTGGTGTGGAACATCGGTTTCCCATGTCGGTAATGACCAGGTCCAGGGTATTGCTGCCCCTGGTGGGGTATGGACATTCTGATCCAGGGCATTGGAATTTATGAATTCCAGAAAGCGTTGAGCTAGTGAGTTAGTACTTGAGTAGTTTTCCCAATTGATGTGGGGTAGTTGAAATCTCCCATTGTTAAGGTATTAGGCTGTACTATCCAGTATCTTGAACATAGAGTGGGCATCCTAGGGCATGGTGGGGGATCTGTAGCAAGCTACAACCTGGATTGCAGTGTTGCCTAGTGTAATTTTGGATACATTATGTTGAGCAACTAGCATGGAGGTGTGGATATCCTTAATGAATATGGATGTTCCTCCTCCTTTAGTGTTTTAGCCCTGGTTAGGTGGCTGAAAAGTGTGGTATGAATTTATAGTCTGGTAATGCAAGGATGCTCTATGGAGCCTTGAATCAGGTCTCTGTTACTGCACAGATGTTGATGTTCTCCATGTTGAGGAGTGCCTCGAGTGAGTGCATTTTGAGGTTTAGACTTCTAGCATTACCCTCAGTTTTTGCTTGCTTGTACCTGCTACAGTGGTGGGTTTGTCATTTGAACCTTGCCTAAAAGAGGCACTATAGGGGTGGCAAGAGCATTGGCCAGTAAACGGAATCCCAGGGGTGACAGATGCAGGCCATATCTGACAAAGCATCGTGGTCTGTCGATCATGTCATCCCAGGCAGATAGATACTGGATCCCCTTTGAATGACACCGGGAGCTTCGCCAATTGTTGAAGTCAATCATTTTGTCTTTGAACTGTGGTAACATTCTGGGTGATGGTTGGATGTCACTCAGGGCTAGGGTCATACCTGCCTTGGCTACATGATCCGAGAGTTCTTCCATGTCTCTTTTCATGTAGTCCAGGTAGGTACGTCTCGGGTCATTCACACCAACATAAACAATGACAGAGTCATATTTCTACTTGTTGTGGGGTGACCTGAGTGCGTGTGTTATGTGGCTGATCCTGGCACCCAACAGGCAGCCTGACAGTAACTTTCTCCTTGTTTAGCCTGGTGAGTGAGACATCGGTGTGCCTGACTATAGAGTCACCTATAAAAAGTGTGTGTTTTGCCTTAAGGGCAAGTAAAGAAAGACTGTAATGTGGTTAAGAGAAAAAGAATAAGGCAATCTGAGTTATTTTCAATGGCTGGAAGGAAAATGGTGCAAAATATATAGTGGATACTGATGTCTGTTGGTATGAGTAAAAAAAAGTTTGCTGGAATGTGAAAAAATATGGTGTAATTGTATATTACAAATAAAGGGAAAGAAAAGAGAGGGGGGAATGTACAAACAATGGAAACTGTTGAGTAAATTCAGTAATAGAGTTTGGGAAAAGTACATTAATGTGAAAGATGAAGTCCAATGACAGGGCCAGATTAATAACGAGTCTTATAAGCAATCCGCAGGAAACTGGGATATTGTGATACAAGAACATTTTGAGATATAAAACTGGGTCTCACTTCATGGAAGTTCCACATAATTGTTTCCAGCCATAAAAAAGGGATTAAATCAGATTTGAATAAATACCACTTCGTAATCTCACTGCACTCTTCACTTAAAGTTTTTGCCACCATTAATATGCAAAACCTAAAATAAGAAATTAATAAAATAGACTTTCTAAAATATCAACTTACATATGTTTCTCAAAAAACAGTAGCTCAGTGTTATGCATGAAATCACATCTTGTTTTTTGGACCTAAAAGCTGCTTTTGATAAAGTAAATAGAAATTGTTTAATGGGAAAATGAAAAAGAGACTACAGGTATAAAAAAATATCTTTAATAAGACAGTTGTATGAAAGAAATACTGCCTGAATAAGAAACAGTAAAACAGGACAACTTTATAAATGGCTAGAGATGAAAAAGGGCATAAGGTAAGGATATCTGCTGGCTTGATGCTGGTTTGGAGAGATGTTAAAATGTAAATGTAGATCTCCTAAAGATTAATGGAAGTACATGCCCAATAATCTGTTATACAGATAACATTGTTACATTAGCCCTTATAGTGACAAAACTTCAAAGTCAAATTGATAGATTAGAGGAAGATCTAAATGTGATTATTTTAACCGTAAATACATAGAAATATTTCTGATTTTTAATAAAATGAAATGTCACATTTAGGTAGAAGGACGAGATAGAGTTAGGAGTATAGGGAATAATAATTGCTGAAACTGGCAAATGAAATTCACATATTGATTTTCTGCAACAGAAAATCAAAGGTTTATAATTTATATAGCTTTATATAAGAAATTAGGAGGTAAAATTAATAAACCTTTAATGTCTACAATAAGAAGTAAAATTTATTGTATAATATCATTTAGATCAAATGCATGAAGTACAGGGATAAAAGGTAATCTAAGGAAAAAATATATGTTGGTAAATCGGATACCTTTCCATCTTGATACAATCCTTCTCAGAGGCTTGTATCCAAGAGAAATTTGGAAGATCGATGAAGAAAGAAATTGTAGGATCGGCAGTTTTGACCAACTGGATAAGGATTATAAAATATCCATTGAAAGATTTGATGTTGTAAACCTTGCAATAGAATTAAAAATGGAAATTTCAGTGTGGGTATAATTTTAGAAAGTAATAGGTTTGTTAAATATTGGCAAAATGTGGCCATCCTTCTGTGATTAAAAAAATTATATTCAGATAAGTTAGTTTTGTAGTCCGTACTTAAGAAAGATAATTATAACAGAATGGAGATAAAATAAAACAGTAGATATTCTCTTTAGTTTTGCAAGAAAAGCTAATTTTGAAAAAAATACTAAATATATAACTGAGAACAGAAACATTTTAAATATTTATTTAAAATATAAATTTTGAGTTATTTAAAAATGTTTTAGAAGAAAGATATAACACAGAAAACAAACTTCAGGTTTGTAAATGTAACCTCTTGAGTTCATGCACTAAATTTTCTTTTCTTATGTGACATTAACAGTAACCTGGAAGAGAGAGCTCTAATGAAAATTCTTCATCTGCTTACTGAAAAAAATTCAGATAGTGAATGTAAGATCTGTTTGAAGTTACACAGATGTAAAGATGGCAAGATGGCAAAATCCATCATGCGATTAAAAACGCAACTCTTACTATTGTACATAACTCATTATAGAAATCACAGTACGTGAATGGTTAAGAAAGGTAAATTGAAACCAAAAGAAGAAAGGTTAGTAATAGTGGATACACGCTTGTTAACAAAGTCCATTAAACATGTGGAAGAAACAGACAAATGCAGGTTCTCGTAAGAAAAATATTAAATAAAAATAAAACTGGAAATAATTGCACATCTTGTTTACTGGGTGGGATACACTCATGGCAGAGGGCCTGTATACTGAAATACACGATAATATAGCAAATCTGTTGCATTAGGGATTGTGCAAACACTGCAGTATTGTAGTTGAGAAGCACTGCAAACACAAACCACAAAGTATTGTAGAGAATTATCTGTCACATGTGACCACCTGTTACCAACAGTTCAAAAAAATAGGTTGAAGAAAAACAGTAGTCCAAGAAAAAAAAGACAAAAGTAGCACTGATCATTGAAATTGCTATACTCTGTGATTACAATGTCTTGTGTACAGAGAGACAAACTCATAAAATACCAGGGTTTGCAGGCAGAAAAATGAGTAGTGTGGAAGAAAGATACCCAGACAGTTCCAGGGTTAGCAGTAGTCATAGTAGGAGCAACAGGTCCAAAGAAAAAGACTACCAAAGCATGTAACTCTATAGAAATTAAAGATGGAATCAGCTCTGGGCACATTGTCGGTGCTGTGAAAATCACTTTTGGCTACCACCAAAGACAGAAACAATACTGTTTCATGAACTTTAATTATACCTTGACTTGGGAATGGGGTTTATTCCTGTCATGGTATTCGAAATTTAAAAGACTTGCCCCGGGATTCAGTAAACTCCATGTAGGCTTCTCCCAGAGCCTACAAGCAGTTTACATGTTTGCACGATGGTGTGCTGCAGTGCTCAGTGCATATTAATGAAGTGCTGTGTGCCTAAGCAATAGTTCACAGCTCAGAATAGTGTTACTAGGTGCAAAACCTTATAAGTGAACACAGATAGCAATTCCGTGTAAAGGAGACCATCTACAGTGCGCAGATTTGAGCGGAATGTTGCAGTGATTACCAGGGCTTTACGCATAGTGAAACCTTGTTGGCAGAAATAGATAACTGTTCCATGTAAGGAAGAGCACCTACAGTGTGCCACGATGATCACCAGGGGTTTTACAAATAGCCGTCATTGTGTTAGTGCAACATGTCTGCACAGAGGCCAACATAATGAGAGGGCAAATAACCAGCAGTGGGGACATGCATGTCATTGATGTCACATAGAAATATGTTGCAGTGTAACACTCACAACCTTTTAGAGTGACGAATGTGGACAAAACCGTAATAATGGGGGATAAAGGCCCAGAAATAGGGACAGATTTTTAGTATTGCACTGACAAACTTAGAAAGTTGATAGAATATATAGGTTGTACATTAGCATGAACTTTCTGAAGAGCATGAAGTTTGAAACTCAAATTTCAGTCATCAGTTTCTGACTGCACTCTGCAATGACATGTCAGTGATTTGCCACAAAAAAAATGGTATAAGGAAAAGATCACAAATCTGAGACAAAAACTGGGCATTCTGCAAAGATTAGGAAAGTTCAGAAGTATGCATTCAAATGTGTGCAATATTGAGTCACATCAGTTCAGAGATCATCCTAGTGATATGGCAGGAGGCCACATATTTGTTAAGAAAAACATCTGGACATCCTGGGAATATCTGGACCATTGAGTGGTATGGATGTGAAGTATATGGAACATACACAGGATAGTGTACCTACAGTGCAGAGTATTGTGATATCTCATTCCTGGCATTCTGTACTGTAGCTGTGTTAATGATCTGCAACCGGACATGGGACTGCCATGTAAAATGATCACCCAGGAGAAGTGTGTGTGTATTGAATAGGGACACATAGATGAATTATAGGAGTGAGCATAGGGAAAGAGTACAGGTGAAACTCCCGCATGTACAGCAGAGGAGGGCATGTCATTGGAAGATGGTTGTAGCAGCAACACCAAGCAGATATCTATATAGTACAGTATGGACTCTATAGTGAAAATGGATTGTTTGTGACTGTCACACAAGGTGACATAACAATGGGAAGGATTTCTGTGTGATATAAGCATCCTTACATGAATAATGCAGAGGACATCTATTGGGGATCTGGCATACAGTTGGGGTAGGGTATGTATTGGGAATCTGTGCAAACTGATATACGTGAATGTGAGTGCATGCTCAGCAGAGGTCTTCAGCAAGGTGACTGCAGGTGAAGGGTCATGGCAAACATTACAAGAGCCAATCACAATTATGGGCAGTATCAGAATAATATCACCACCAATCCCATACCTCTGATGTAAAGTATGTGATGTGGAGTGATAACAGATGAGCCTGCACACACTTACTTGACAACTATTATGATACATCCACACTCTGAGGGTAACCATGCACACTGTCCTGGTGCTGTAATATCTGCAGGAGGTGTTACGGGGGACACTGCTATACCTGTATGTGACAGTATGGTCAGTGCAGGCTACTTGCTTTGTGCGCATGTTATATAGCTATTGCACACTCCATACTGTCATGGATGACATGCATGCCATTAATCTTGTCAAACACCTGTGCATGCATAAGCTGAACAGGTAGCACACATGCATCTGGTGTAACAACTCTCTAAGGCTAAGAACACTGGATTAATGGGCCCAAAAATATCCCAGGATGAAACATGACCTATCAGGCCCTCTGGAACTGCTGTTTAATGTAGCTTCCAAACAGGCTTCATGCCTCATGAATGGAGGACCACAACACTCATTCTTCTACAAAAAGATGGCCCTTCTACGAACCCTGGAAACTGTAGACCTATAAATCTCACTAGTCTTGTATGTAAAGCCATGGAAAGAATTATCTTGGAAATTATCAATAGTGATATAGTAAACCTCCAGACACTGGCCCCAGCCCAGTTTGGTTTTGTCAAGGGCAGGACATTTCCACTCAACCTGGTGGACTTCTTTGAGAAGGTCACCAGAGCAATGGATAAAATAGTTCACACTGCCTACCTTTACCTGGCAACTTGGGCATTGTTGACAAACTCGAGAGGTTAGGTGCAGCCCCATATATCACCTGTTGGATAGCCAACTGCCTCACAGATAGGACCCTTTTATTAGAATTGGGGAGTCCACCTCTACAAAGTGGTCAGTAATAAGTGGAGTCTCTCGGGGATCTGTCCTTAGACCACTCCTTTTTGCCACTTCTCTGAAGTCAAAGCCAATGTCAGTGGTCTCTGGCTGACTACATTTGCAGATGATTGCAAATTGAGAGCTGTCATTGAGTCCCACACTGACACAAATGTTCTCCAGGTGGGACTGACACAGAAAAACAACTGCTGTCAGAGCCATGGACTAAAACTATGTGACAAGAAATAAATGCATAATAGTATCCATCAGGAAATCATCCCCCCATGGTGGCTATCATATTGACAACACATTCCTTAGAGTTGACCCAGTAATTATGGACGCACACAAACAGTAGTGTAGCCTTTGACCTTCAAGTGTCTAAAGTAGTGAGGAGTCCATTCTATGTTGTGCAACTTATAAACAAAGGTATGGCATCTAGGTCCAAGGAACTCATTGTTCCACCGTATTCTGCATTCATCGGACCTATCATTGAGTACAAGATCTCCTTTTTTATGTACCTAACCAAGCATATCCAGCAATTGGAATGTCCACAGATGTTCCTGACTAAACGAATACAGGGTGCAAGTAAAATTACCTCTGCAGACAGCCTCAGGGCCCTATCCCTGTATTCTGGCTCCTACAGGCTTTTGAGTGGAGATCTATGCATGGCGTAGAGAGTAGTATCAGACCCCACTCTGATGGACCTCCTGCATATACACAAAACAAACAGCACCAGAATTACCTGTTCTAAAGACTTAAACCTTGCCTGTGATATAAATAGGACCTGCTGGAGAGACAGGTATGTATCCCAGAGACTACACTGTCTCTGGAACAGGCTACCCATCCATGTGAAGCAGAGTTCCTCCCTAACCCAATTCAAGTGCAACTCCGACAATTGGATGGGGAGCAGGAAATTAATCACTGGTTTTGGCACCTATGTCTCTAATGGACACAGGCAACTTGTAAAGGGTTAGTCTCCCATGCCCCTGCTTACACGTATCAATGGTATCAGGACTTGTTAGAGATTTAGAATGCATGGCTAGGCTTTAAAGGTGCCTTCTGGTTGTTAGTCTAGTAAACACCTTTGAACCTGTTGTTGTTCTGCACCATCAGACAGTCATGTATATTCCAAGAAAGAATACCTAGGTATGGCCAATACACTGTGTGTCAATGCACTGTGTCAAAGATGGTACAATTCAGTTACACATCACTGGAAGTTGTGTAGGGAGGTACATGAAGGATGCATTGTACTCAGTTATTGGTGTGATGAAGTCTGGGACCCATGAAGTTATTATGGCCTGTGATGTGCATGTCTTTCATGTGCTCAGTATTTTTGTTACATTCATGGGAGTAGTCAGCACTGTGACTACAGGCTGGTGGATGTGCCACTTACTATTCTACCCCAGGATACAGGTCACATATCTATAGGTATGATTAATAGGGTCTGATGTCCACATTATGCTTTGATGGTGTGTCTTTTTCCTGCGTCAACAAATTCCTCCATGTGTCTTGTAAATGCAGGTGTTATCATGGCTGTGGCAATAGTCTCTGGTATCTGTTGATACTGATTGTGTATTATGCTAATGTCACAGTTGGAGTCAATGATTGTCCACAAGCTGTAGTGCTTCAGGCAGCTGTTTTGACACAGCATGTGTATGTCATCTGTGATGCCCATCACTGAAGTAATAGGCAGGAAAAGGCCTAGCAGACACCCTTGATGTATGGACCTGATCACTAGACCTGAGATATGTCACATCACACATTTTGACATAGTGAGATGCCACGTATATCATACCTTGGTCGACCCATTTGGTAATATGCCTATTCATGGCTACATATTAGTGTTGATTGCAAACCACAGTGTAGATTTTTGTTAGATGCCTTGACCTGTTCCAAGTTCCACATGGGGATACTGCTGTTATCATGCATGCCCTCTATGACCTCTCTGAGGACATCTATCAGATGTAACAGACTTTATGTAGCAGTAACACTTCGCACAGGCGTGTTGCACACACCTGGAATATTACTAGTGTACATGTAGAGGAGGTCCATGATGGCATGTTGGTCTACCTCACAGTCAAGGAGAGTCGGGATGTCACTGTACATGCATGCATCAGGTGCTGTCCCACCAGCTCAGGTGGATGCATGTTGATGTACAGCCTTCTATGGGAACATATGCAGTGTGGAGGGTGTGTTGAACTGTGTATTCAACTATATCAGGTAGGTGTATGTGCTGGGTTATACCATAAGTGATCTGTGATGTTGCTACAGCACACTGATTCCATCTGATAGGCCTGGATGATGGCAAGACTGTGCTTACTGCCTATCATGATCTGGCCTAGGGTTTTGACACAATCACACACACAGGTATCATATTAAGAAAACCCCCAAGCTGAGGGTTAAACCTTACATCATTTGATGGATAAACAATTCGCTCACTGAGAGAACACATCATGTGAAAGTTGGTGAATCAACTTGTACCATTAGAGCTGTCACAACTGGCAAACCCCAGGGATCTGTGCTTGGAACTTCACTGTTTGAATTGTATTTCTTGACAGTTTAGGCTAAAGTATATGGCCTTTGTCTTACCAAGTTTGCAGATTCTTGCATATTGTATGCAATTATCGAGTCCACCAAAGATGATAACATAGTACAGGAGGAGCTAAAATGCACAACTGAATGGTGACAAAGGCACATGATCTACAAATAAATGCAGAAATCTGTTTGTAATGTTGTTCATCTGAAAAGTGGAGCTCCATGTTAATCACAACATTGACAATACTCCTGCTGAACTTTGACCATCAACTGTCCACACTGCTATTGAAAGTCTATGTTGTATAGATCCTAAGTCACACCATCATATTGATATCTTAGGAATGTATGACAGCACTGTAGTCAAACCTCATTACAGCACTAATAGAGTACAATGCTCTTATTTACATATACCTCACCAGACATGTAGCAGCTGGAGAGAGCATAGGGCTTTCCTAGCAAGATAACATAGGGCTGCACACCATGCCATGATTTATGTGGTTAGATTGAGAGCCATGCCACTGTCAACTTTATTGTTTAGGATGAAGTGACTTCTGCCTGACACTACCCTGGGGGGAGTACTGCATATCCTAAATGTGGTATAGTTGATGTCATCAATCTTGAGATGTCCATGCATCAGGTTATCCTGCTGGC
>NW_025053767.1:0-6991 GCF_019279795.1 Protopterus annectens | reverse complement strand
CATTTAAAAAAGGGAATTTAAAAAAAAAGCTTGGGGAACAAGGGGAAAAAAAGGTAACAATTTCCAATTTTTGTCATTAAAATGGGGGTAAAGGGGGGTTTTTTTTTTTGAACCAAATAAGTCCAATATTTAACCCCTTTTAAAATTTTTGTCATTCAAAACAGTGAAAAAAACCCCCCCCCCCCCCCCCCCCCCCCCCCCCCCCCCCCCCCCCCCCCCCCCCCCCCCCCCCCCCCCCCCCCCCCCCCCCCCCCCCCCCCCCCCCCCCCCCCCCCCCCCCCCCCCCCCCCCCCCCCCCCCCCCCCCCCCCCCCCCCCCCCCCCCCCCCCCCCCCCCCCCCCCCCCCCCCCCCCCCCCCCCCCCCCCCCCCCCCCCCCCCCCCCCCCCCCCCCCCCCCCCCCCCCCCCCCCTTTCTTATTTTTTATTTTTTTTCTTTTTTTTTTTTTTTTTTTTTTTTTTTTTTTTTTTTTTTTTTTTTTTTTTTTTTTTTTTTTTTTTTTTTTTTTTTTTTTTTTTTTTTTTTTTTTTTTTTTTTTTTTTTTTTTTTTTTTTTTTTTTTTTTTTTTTTTTTTTTTTTTTTTTTTTTTTTTTTTTTTTTTTTTTTTTTTTTTTTTTTTTTTTTTTTTTTTTTTTTTTTTTTTTTTTTTTTTTTTTTTTTTTTTTTTTTTTTTTTTTTTTTTTTTTTTTTTTTTTTTTTTTTTTTTTTTTTTTTTTTTTTTTTTTTTTTTTTTTTTTTTTTTTTTTTTTTTTTTTTTTGGTTGTTTTTTTTTTTTTTTTTTTTTTTTTTTTTTTTTAACAAGTTTTTTTGGGGGAATAAAACAAAAATTATGTCTTTAAACCATTAAGCTGAAAAAGGGTGCATACTACATCAATATGTCAACACAGTGTGGAATACAGTGGGGGCATCTCATATTATATGTCATTACAAAATGGAATACAGGGGGGGGCATACTACATCATTATATGTCATTAAAATTTTGGGCTGGAAGTAACAATCAATATGTCATAAAATTTAAAAAATATGTCATTACACATTTAAGCTCTGTGTTGCATACTACATCATTTTTGTCTTTCCCAAAAGCTGACAGTGAGTGCATACTACATCAATATGTCAAAAAGTGGAAGCACAGGGGGGGCATATACTCATTATATATCAATACAAAAAAATTTTTTTTTGGTGGAAGCAAAATTTAATTCCAATACAAAAGTGTGGAAGCTGAATGTTACTACATCATTTTTGTCATTACACATTAAGCTGAAAAATCTCATATTATATGTCATTAAAATTGGGAATACAGTTGTGTCTCATCAATATGTCATTCACATTGGGGAAGCTGGGTTTTTGCATATTATTATATGTCATTCAATGTGGAAGCCCTTTGGGAAAGTGTGTGCATACTACATCTTTATATGTCATACAAGTGTAAGGGAAATATATTCAATATTAATGGAAGCTGAATTTGGGTTACATCATTATATGTCTTTACACAGGGGGAAGCTGGGGGTGCATACTACATCATTATATTATTAAAAGGGGAAACATTTGGGTGCAACACACATTATATGTATTACACAGTGTAAGCTGCTGAAACATCATTATTCATTAAAAGTGTAAGCTGACAGGTTTTTTTTTGTGTGCTTTTTCTACATTTATATGTCATTAAATGGGGGCTGACATGGGTGCTATACATCATTTTTGTCATTCGGGGAAGCTGCGGGTGTGTGCATACTAATCTTTTTGTCTTTCCCAATGTGGAAGCTGACATGGTGCAACTCATCATTATTTTCATTAACATGTGAAGCACATGGGTGAAACTACACTTTATATGTCTTTAAAGGTGAAGTGAAAAATTTGATACTACATAAAATTTTCTTACACAGTGGAACTAAAGGGTGCATACTCATCATTATATGTCATTACACAGTGTAAGCTGACATTGTTCACACATCATTAATCTTTACAAGTTGGAAGCTGATGGCATCACATCATTATATTCTTTACACAGGGGGAAGCTGACAGGTGGGTGCATATACATCATTATATGTCATTAAAAGTGTGGAAGCACGGGTGGTGCAACTACATCATTATATGCATTAAAAAGGGGAAGCTGAATGGGTCAAAACCCTTTATTTATTCACAGGGGGAATACAGGTGAGTATACTACACATTATATGTCATTCCCTTTGGAAGCTACAGGACATACTACATCATTATATTCATTACAATTTGGAAGCTGACAGTGGGGTGAAACTACATCATTATTTTTTCCGGGGGGCTTTAAATTACACAAATTTTTTAAAACACAGGTGAAAACAACACATCATTATATGTCATTCCCAGTGGGAAGCTGACAGGGGGTGCATACTACAAAATTTTTGTCAAAAATTAACTGACAGGTGTGTGTGTCACATATTATATGTAAAACACAGTGAAGCTGACAGTGTCATACTACATCATTATATGTCTTCACAAAACTGAGGTTTTTTTATACACTTTTAAAAAATTATATTCATTAAAAGTTTTGGAAGCTGACAGGTGTGTGTGCATCAAAACCATTATATGTCATTAAAATTTTAAAATTTTTTTTTAAATACATATTATATGTCATTAAAAGTGGAAGCTGAAGTGTGTGATTACATCATTATAAACTTTCAAGTGGAAGCTGACAGCGTGCATACACATCATTATATGCAAAAGGGGAAGTGACAGGGGGAGTGAATACATCATTATATGTAACACATGTGGAAGCTACAGGTTTTTGCATACTACATCAAATTCTTTAAAAGGTGGAAGTACAGGGGTTGATACTACATCTTTATTTCATTAACGGGAAGCTACAATGCATACTACTCATTATAGTCATTACAGGTAACCGGGTGGGGGAAACTACATCATTATATGTCATTACACAGTGTGGAAGTGACATGGGGTATACTACATTTTATATTAAACACATGGAAGTTGGGTTGATACAATCATTATGTCATTACACATGTGGAAGCTGACAGGGGTTTGCATACTACATCATTATATTACAATGTGGAAGCTGACAGTGAGTGCATACTACATCATTTTTGTCTTTACAAGGGGAAGTACATTTGGTGCATACTACACATTATATGTCATTCACATGTGGAAGCTGACAGGGGGGCATACTACATATTATATTCATTACACAGTGTGGAAGCTACATTGGGGTGCATACAATTTTTTGCAAATGTGAAGCTAAAATAGTGCATATACATCATTTTTGTCATTCAAGTGTGGAAGCTGACAGTGAGTGCAACTACATCATTATATGCATTAACAGTAAGCACAGGGGATACACAATTTATGTCATTACACAGGGGGAAGGGCCCCTTGCATACTACATCATTATAGCATTCACAGGGGGAACCGGGGTGCTACTAACTTTATTTAAAGGGGGGGGCTACAGTTGCATCACATCATTATATGTCATTACAAGTGTAAGCTACAGGGGGGTGCATACTACATCATTATTTAAAACACATTGGGCCAAAAAAAAGCTAAAATGTAACACATCATTATGTCATTAAAGTGTGGGCACAGATAAATACACATTATATGTCTTTACATGTAAGCTGACAGGTGTATACATCTTTTTGTCATTACACATGGAAGCTGAAAAGGGTGCATACTACATCATTATATGTCATTACACAGTGGGAAGCTGACAGGTGATGCATACACATCATTATATTCATTACACATTTGGAAGCGGGGGTATATTCTTTAATTTTTTGGAAGCTGACAGTGGTGCAACTACATCATTATATGTCATTACAATTTGGGGAAGGGACAGGGAACTACATCATTTTTGTAAAAAGGGAAACGGGTGGGCATACTACATCATTATATGTCATTACACAGTGGAAGCTGACATGGGGATACTACATCATTATATGTCATTACACAGTGTGGAAGCTGACAGGGGTGTACTACATCATTATATGTCATTACACATGTAAGCTGACAGGGTTGCATACTACATATTATATGTCATTACACAGTGTGGAAGTGACGGTTTTTAAACATATTATATGCATTACACAGTGAAGCTGACGGGACAACTACACATTATATGTCATTACACAGTGTGGAAGTGACATGGTGCATACTACATCATTATATGTCATTACACATGGGAAGCAACAGCTGAGTGCATACACTTTATATGTCATTACACAGTGGGAAGCTGACAGGGGGGATACATCATTATATGTCTTAAAGGTGGAAGCTGACAGGGAGTGCATACTACATCATTATATGTCATTACACAGTGGGGAAAGGGACAGGGGTGAAACTACATCATTATATGTCTTTAAAAGTGGGGAAAGCTGACGGGTGGTGCATACTACATCATTATACAAAAAGTGGAAGCTGACAGGTGGTGTACAATCATTATATGTCATTCACAGTGGGAAGCTACAGGGGGAGTGCAACTACACCTTTAAATATGTCATACACATTTAAGCTTACAGGGGGAAAGTGCATTTACTACATCATTATATGTCTTACACAGTGTGGGCTGAAGCTATGAAACTACATCTTTATATGTCATTACACAGTGGAAGCTGACAGGGTGCATACTACATCATTTTTGTCTTACACAGTGTGGAAGCTACAGGGGGGGCATACTACATCATTATATGTATTAACATGTGAAGCTACTGTGTGTGCATACTAATCATTATATGTCATTCACAGTGGGGGAAGCTGACAGTAGTGCATACTACATCATTTTCTTTACACAGTGTGGAAGCTACGGGGTTGCATACTACATATTATATGTCTTTAAAACTTGGGGAAGCTGACAGGGGGCATACTACATCATTATATGTCATTACAAGTGGGAAGGGAAAGTGGTGCAACTACATCATTATATGTCATTCATGTGGAAGCTGACAGTGGGGCATACTACATCATTATATGTCTTTACACTGGGAAGGGACAGTGGGTGCATACTACATCATTTTTGTCAACACAGTGTGGAAGCTGACATGGGGCATACTACATCATTATATGTCATTACACAGGGAAGCTAAGATGCATACTACATCATTATATTCATTAAAAGTGTGGAAGCTACATGGTGCATACTACATCATTATATGTCTTTTAAAACAGGTGGAAGCTGACAGCGGGCATACTACATCATTATATGTCTTTCACATTTGGAAGCTGACAGTGGTTATACAACATTATATGTCTTTAAAAGTGGGAAGTACAGGGGGTGCATACTACATCTTTAAAGTCTACACAGTGGGGAAGCTGACAGGGGGAGTGCATACTACATCATTATGTCTTTACACAGTGTGGAAGCTGACAGCTGGGGTATACTACATCATTATATGTCATTACACGGGGGGAAGCTAACAATGTTGCATACTACATCATTATATGTCATTACACAGTGTGGAAGCTACAGGTGTGTGCATACTACATCATTATATGTCATTACACAGTGTGGAAGCTGACAGCTGAGTGCATACTACATCATTATATGTCATTACACAGGGGGAACTGACAGGTGGGTGCATACTACATCATTATATGTCATTAATTGGGAAGCTACAGGGGGTGCATACAATCATTATATGTTTACACTGGGAAGCTAAAGGGGTTTTATATCATCATTATATGTCATTACACAGTGGAAGCTGACAGTGAGTGCATACTACATCATTATATGTCATTAAAAGTGGGGAACTGACAGGTGGGGGATACTACATCATTATATGTCATTACACATGTGGAAGCTAACGGGGTTGGTGCATACTACATCATTATATGTCATTACACATGTGGAAGCTGACAGTGGGGTGCATACTACATCATTATATGTCATCACAGTTGGAAGCTGACAGGGTGCATACTACATCATTATATGTCATTACACAGTGTGGAAGCTGACAGTGAGTGCATACTACATCATTATATGTCAACAGGGGAAGCTGAGGGAGGCATATCATCATTATATGTCATTAAAAGTGGGGAAGCTGACAGTGGGGCATACTACATCATTATATGTAACACAGTGTGGAACTGACAGGTGGGGCATACTACATCATTATATGTCATTAAAAGTGTGGAAGCTAACGGGTGTGTGTGCATACTACATCATTTTTGTCATTACACAGTGGGAAGCTGACAGGGGGTGCATACTACATCATTATTTTTATACACATTGGAAGTGACGGGTGTGTGCATACTACATCATTATATGTCATTACACAGTGTGGAAGCTGACATCTGTGAGTGCATACTACATCATTATATGTCATTACACAGTGTGGAAGCTGACATATGTGTGTGTGCATGCTGCATCATTATATGTCATTACACAGTGTGGCTGTCATACAGTGTGGAAGTGCATACTACATCATTATATGTACACAGTGTGGAAGCTGACATGGAGTGCATACTACATCATTATATGTCATTACACAGTGTGGAAGCTGACATATGTGTGTGTGCATGCTGCATCATTATATGTCATTACACAGTATGGAAGCTGACAGGAATGTGTGTGCATACTACATCATTATATGTCATTACACAGTGTGGAAGCTGGCAAGTGTGTGTGCATACTACATCATTATATGTCAATACAGAGTGTGGAAGAAATATATGTCAATACACAGTGTGGAAGCTGACAGCTGTAAGTGCATACTACTTCATTATATGTCAATACACAGTGTGGAAGCTGAAGTGTACTACATCATTATATGTCATTACACGTGTGGAAGCTGACGGGGAGTGCATACTACATCATTATATGTAAACACAGTGTGGAAGCTAAAGGTGGGCATACAATCATTATTTTCATTACACAGTGGGAAGCTGACAGGTGGGGGAAACTACATCATTATATGTCATTACACAGTGGGGAAGCTGACAGGGGGTCATTACATCATTATATGTCATTAACGTGGGAAGCTGACAGGTGTGCATCTACATCATTATATG
>NW_025053766.1:0-10616 GCF_019279795.1 Protopterus annectens | reverse complement strand
AGAAGTAAAGACCGAATTCATTGTCTCCACAAATTAGTGCTACTTTAAACTAAATTAGAAAAAAGGCAGCAGTAAACAGCACTTTGTGTGTTCTGTGACATTTGCACTGCTCTTCAGTTTAAGTAGTCATTCAGCAGCAGGAATGTTACTTAACTGTTCTGTTTACCCAGAACTTTGTACGCATGCAACATCTATGAAATGACAAGAGCTAGCAAATGGAGGCCTTGGCTGATACAACATCAGGACCAAAACAATGACTTGTGGGATACTGAGTGGCAAACTCGATTTATCCAAACCACGCTAATATGCTGTACTCCAGGTGGTCAGTCTGTAATACATACAAAATATTTAAAATCCTGTAACAATCCCAGAGTGCTGTTAGTAAGTGTAGGAAACATCATGCCATGATGCGCCTTTAAACACTTGTCATTTTTTGAGTCTGTGGGTGCGGTACTCCTTTAAATAAAGCTTGTAAAAAATGATTGGATTCCATTCCAACACATGAGTTTAATTTTTATTACATTCTATAAAAAAATATGAGATGCCAGTCTGCTTTATTTGACTTTTCATACCTTCAGCAAAAAAACATTTGTAGTAGTATACTGACGTTTTTTAAATTCTATCTGAATTATTTAAAGCTGCTCTATGCAAGTGTTTTCCAGTTAAATATTTTTCCAGTACTGTGTGTTTAGAGGTGTAATTAACTGATAGTTTTATTCTGTTAACTGCAATGACTGACCTTTCAAGTTAAGAACGCTGCCCGTATGATACGGTTTTGGGAATTGATTTATGTGTTTATTAACTTTATATAGATTTGAAATGGAATTTTTATTTTCACAATTATATATAAATTCATACATATAATAGATTTGGAATATCTTTAAATGAGGAATTATTAATCTGCATAAATTTTGTGTACATTAAAATGCTTTGTAAGGTTAACCAGTCCTGTGTTGGAATATTGTAAGCAGTTTTTATCATATGTATATACATACCTCTCAAGTGTACCTCATTACGAGGAATGTACCTCATTTGGGGTCTTACAAAGTTCATGTTCCTTGAAGTTCCTCAAAGTTCCACATTGAAAGAGTCTGTCACACATTCAGTGTTAGGAATTTATTTAAGTGAAATCCATGGTAAATAGAAATTAATCATATTAATTCATTAAAAGATCTTCTTTATAAGTAAAACCAGCATATTTTAACCATCCTATGACCTTCCTAGTTGAAGTTGTTAGTAAGCCATTAGTATGTGTTCCACATTTTTCCCATTTGTTCCACATTATGAGGGCTAGTGTTCCTCATTTTGGAGATGGAAGGTTGAGAGCTATGTGTATATATAAAACAGTTAATTTATTTACACATTAAAACCAGCATAAGAATCCATTTTGTTCCCAGGTTATTGTTTCCTTATATATTTTGTGAGGAAAGTTCTTAGTGATGGTAAATGGGGTTAAAAGGTCAAACCAAAGTTTTAGATCTACGCCAGAACTTGGACAAGTTTCCTAAAATAATTGATGTAATGATCAGTGTGGTTTTAGAAGGTTTTGCCTTTATATTATATTGGCATATGTATGCATAGGTATGCACCAGGGTTTGTTTGAAGTTGAGTCTACTATTAAAACTTTTTTTTAACAGATTAAAATAATTTTGTTAATATAGCCACGGTTATTCATCAATTCTTTCCAGTTGGCAAAAATAATTTGAGTTTATCCAGTATATTGTAGTTTTAAGCACAGATGCTTTTATATAATGTTTCTATTTCTGGGAAGTTCAATCCTCCTTGTTTCCAGGGTCTAATGTGATGAGTTAGAGCTACTCTTGCGAATAATTACATAAAAATTTTATTAAATATGAGTTTATTTCTTTAAGAATGCATCTTTCAGGAATTAAGCTGTATTGCTAATGCTGCATATAGAATTTTTGGCAAGTAAGACCATATTTAATTAATTCGGTAATCTAATATCTTCAAAAGTTAATATATATATAGAAAAGTGGAACAAAATTATATTTTTATTGTTTTCAATAATGTTTTTATAATTTATTAATATTCTTTTCATTTATATCTTTTTGCATAACACTATTCCTAAATAAATTAGCATAAGTTCCTTGTTTTCCCTATGAGTGGATTTATCTGCAACTTGTAGTTCTTTTTTTCTTATTTTAGAGATAGAAATTTTGATTTTGGATTAGTAGACCTGAAATCTTATGGCACATTTTTTCCATTACTACTTCCCCAAGCTCTCCCTAATGACTCTCTGGGTTTGATAGGGTTAATAAAATATCGATATGTATTGGTCATAGACTTCTATTCCTTATATACTTGGATTATAGTCAAGGGCACCCACTTGGCAAACAGGGCAGCAAAGAAGTGTTGCACTTGCTTTACCTGGAATCGGCTTGACTAGTTAATCTTCTTTTAGTTTAAAAATTTAAAAAAATATATTTTTTATTTTTTAGAGGCGTTTCTTTCTTCTAAGAAGCGCCCTTCAGAGTCCAGGGCACAGATACATCATCACGCGCCGGTGCACATATTTTCAGTTTTATGCGGCGGGGGACTAGAAACGGACAGTTTCAGGTTTGTGAGCAGGAACTGAAACAAGACGGCGAGTTTTCAGTTTTCCGCGATGGGTTTACCTTAGCTGCGACTGGTGGAGGACTGAAGGGTGGAGTCAGATCAGCGAGCAGTGAAACAGAGCTATGGGTTTACTTTAGCTGAGGACTTCCGCGGGGAGATAACAGGGGCGCTTTTGTCAGAGTGAGTAAAGGTGTGTGTGTGATACATCTAGAAGAAGAACCCAAAGATGGATCTTTTATACTGTTTTAGTAAAGGACAAATTGTACGTAAGTTTCCATGATGGATGTATGTTAAATGCAGTTTAGTCTCTGTAAAATGTTTTCTGTAAGAGGAGGTTAAAAAACACTGAGGAGTAATATTTTATATAATTAAAAAAAGTGATGCTGTCATTACTTGGAGCTTCATTTTCCTTCAACTAAAGCTTTTATTTTGTGCCTTTATACTTCTATTAACAACGTATCGTTATATATAATTTTTTCTATTTCCTTGTTTAAAAGGCATCAATTACTTTTTCATTTTCTAAGCAACTCGTTCTGCTCTTTAATCTTTTCTAATAGTGTTTTTCTCTTCCTCATCTGTATATTTCCTGTTACTACCAGGGGCAATTTACACATGCACTGTTTCTAAGATTAAGAAAGTCATTAAAGTTTACTAAATTCTTCACTATTGCAGAAATTCTAGGTTTGATAACTGCACTGGTATCATTTTTCTTTTAAGTATACCATTAAAGTTTCCTGTCATTATTATATGTTTTTCTTCCATATCTGAGGGTTAAAATTTTTGGATACTTTCTAGAGGAATTTAGCTCCAATTCCCAGAATCTAGTATGATGTTTGCTAAGGTTAATATTCTGTTTTGATATTGAACGGCATAGCAGTGCAATGGTTTGCATAAGTTGCCTCATAGCAAGAGGTTCTACAGCTTGATTCTTGGCTGTGAATTGCTGCCTTCTGTGCACAGTCTGGCATGTCCTCCCTGCATTTGTGCGAAGTTTCCTCTGGGTGCTCCTGTTTCCTACCATGTTACAAAGACATGTATCTGGAGTGCTTTTTCCACGGCCTTCACTGAAAATCTTCTCATTCACAAAGTCGACTTTTTCCCAGTAAAGCGGATGTTAAATAAATTAAATAATAAACAATGACCATAAGTATCATACCTTTATCATCACTGTATGAGTCAATTACTTTGGACATTACAGCAGTGGTGTTTCTCTATGCAAGATTGCTGTACCCCTTGTCTTTTCTTTTTGTAAAGGAAAGCTAGAGCTTGTTAGGGCTATATATTCCTTTGTATTTAATCAAATAATATAATAGCATTTTCAAATAAATTAGTTTTCTTGAAAAAAAAGCCACTTACTTAACTTCTTTGCATTTTTAAATATATAAACACACTACCTCTCTTACTGTTACCATGAAATTTGTGGCACTTTACATTTAAAGGAACATACATTTTAAAGAAGACTTCTTATATCAGTTACATACATACACATTACGCTATTATTAATTCCTGTAAGCATGATTTCCATAATAATTAAAATCCTAAGAGGAATGGGTTGTATGAAAACAGGAAAACTACTGACTAAGCTTTTCCATTTTATTTGATATACACACAAAAAGCAGTGTTATTTAAGGTAACTAAACTACAAGGGTTACACCATTTCCTTTCAATGGAACTTCATGTTTCTAGTTTGAATAGAAATATCTTTTTGAACCTATGTTTCTAAAGATTCTCTTTACTCTCTTACATCCAATTAAGATAGTTTTCTTATTTTAAAAATATTGACTATTGATATATGGATGCCAAGCTACCATTGTTGTATGGTGTTTTGATGGACATCTGTTTAGTTAGCACAGATTACTCCTATCACCAAACAGATGGTCAATAGGTGTGCAAGATTGACTATCCTAGTTCCCCTAAAAGCCGTCAGCAGAGCACTGTCCAGCTAAACAATCCACTCAGAGGCCATGCATATTGAAAAATGAAGGCTATAGGAAGCAAACCCTGGACCACATGAAACAGTCTTCCCAAAGCTCTGTAGCAGCTTTTCACCATCTCGCTGCACCAACCACCAGACTTCAAATTCTTTTCAATGCCCACTCCACCAATCTTCTAAAGACTGTTTTTGTTCCTCAAGTAGTAAGTCCGCATCCCATTTGAATTGACATCTGGAGCCATCACTTAACCATTATCTATATGAAACCAGACACTAATGTGGCGAAGTCTTCTAAATGCCCAAAAGCAAACACACATTCCTACTCTTTAACCAATATATACCAACATATTGCATAGCAAAACAAAAAATCAGTTTCTAAGCTCATCTCCCTACCATCAAATACTAGTTTGTATCCATTTAAGTGCATTTTCAGTCTTTGAGTTTTCCAGGTATGCAGTCATGTACAGAATTGAGAACACTATTTTAACTTTCATAAAAAAACTCCAAGAGTACTGGTCTGGTTAAGTAACCCTAATCAGGGATGAAACAGTAGGTGCATGAAAACATTGGGAATCAAACCAAGACCACAAAAAGAAGTACAGTTCACAGTTTCAAACTCAAGACCGCGTCAACAGATAGATTCCTTAACTCTCCTCAATGCTCACATTACCAAGCAACTTCCTAAGTGTGTGTGTGTGTGTGTGTGTGCCAGCTTAGCCACATTTTTATTGTACCTGCTTCAAATAAAGTATATAAAAAAGTAGCTGGTATATTACATACCTCATTCCGCATTGTAAGAGAAATTCTGTGGCATCTTTCAATAGAGCTCATTGCCAAAACAACATGGATTATGTGTGAGAGAATGAACTCAAAGCAGTATGTACAGCAATGAATAAAACCCATTATTACCAGCTACATCATGTGCTAGTACAGGTCTGTTAATTAATAACTATGTTCAGCAAATTCTGTTTTTCAAGAAAATGTAAGAAAAGCTACATCAGAGATAAGCCATTTTGTCTAGAATGTGCAGTTCCTTTTTTAGAATAGAAATCTGTATTTTAAGGGCCTATGGCAAAAAAAATGACTAAAACGAGACTGAATAGAATTTCAGTAACTATGAGGGATGGTGATAAACTGCATCCATGCAAGCCATTTGGCCTTTGGAGCTTACTGTGTGTCTGGTAGGTTCGGAGCAAACTGAAGAATAGAATTAAAATTTTTAGACTTTGCCTATAATAAAGTAGAAACACTTAAGATAAATAAAACCACGAGTTTTAAAAACATAAAGATAAGCTGCAGCAGATGCTGCTTCTGGAGTCAAGAATAGAAACATTTTTTTTTCCTTTATAGCTTAATTGAGTGGTTGACCAGCATTTTGGGAGATGGGTACACACAATGTCGTCATGTTCATCCACAGGTGATATCTGAAAAGAATATATGAAGTTGGCAAGTCTTTTTAATTGCTTTTGCCCATTAAATGGTGACATTTTAATGTTTAATTCCTGCTAATGGATTACCATATGAAAAAGACTGTTAGGGACCTTGGTTGCTTCTGTTCATAAAATCTGTGGTTTCTGTATTTTTGTGCCTCTTGCAAAGCTAGTAGTGGACTGATGCAGTGGTAGCATTGTTGCCTGACAACTTCATGTTCTGTGGTGGTTTGATTCTTGGCTGGGGTGCCTTACCTACTAAAAGTTAGCTTTTGTTCCAGAGTCAGACTTTCTTGGTTAACAAATGTTAAAATGACAGCGCATTTGAATATCAGACTTCATATTCTTCAGAAAGTGTATGGTAACACAAAAGCTTTTATTATAGCAATTTTCTAAGTGTATGAATGATGGTTATTTGAAATTTGTCCCCATTTTGGGACTGTATTCCCCCTATTATTAGACTTCTACATCCAGGTTTTGTGCTAAAGGTTGAAGAGCTATGGTAAGAACTGAATATGTTTGGGGGCTATATTCCCCATTACTAAACTTTGTCGGTTGTTTTGCTAAGGAGGTTGATAAGAGGTATGTTGAGGCTAAGATTCACTGGAATGTTTGGGGCTGTATTCACCCATTATTGGCTTTGTTCAGGTGTTTTTGTGCTAAGAGGTTGACAGCTGTGCTTTATGGTGAGAACTGGATTCACTGAATGGAAGGTAGCCATTTAAGTTTCCATATTCCTCTTTCACAAAACAGCTTATTTGGCATAGTGGTATGTTGCTTTCTGTTTTGCACAAGTCCCCTGGGTTCAAGATGTGGCGAGGTAAGTAATAGCGGTGAGTAGCGCGGCATTTTATTCTAGCAACTTTCCAACATTATACAAGCAATGTTTAAAAATCGTCCCTGGTTTTGGCCTTTTATTCACCCCCAATAAATTTTTGTGGTTTTCTAGATTTCTTGTGCTGCAAAGTTCAGAGATACAGCTGAGTGTCGAGTAGATTTTTACGGGCTGAGAGCTGCAGGAACAAAAGTTTAATGCTGTTTTATGCTTAGTCTGCTTTGCATTGTTAATAGCACAACCAGGTTACTTTTGATGCTCCAAGGTTGTAGGTTCTACTCCCACAGTAGTTAGATGCATTGCTGATGCTGTACTGTATTTATACAAAGGGGTGGATGCTGCAGTCCTTTTTGAGCAAAGATACCTAGTAACTATAGACCTGTTATCAGTTTGCTATCCATTCCCTATTGTGAGTATTACTAGCTTATCATTTTAATACATGCAACATAGGGCAATTTATTCTTCAATGGCAAAAGTCACTTTGTGTAGATGAAACGTGACATATAAACTTGTTTATTGCTTGGCAACCTCTTTATTAGTTACAGATTTCTTTAATGTGGATTTTACTACTTCAGAGATTGTGCATATTTACTGATACTGGTGGACTATAGAGTTGAGTAGACTTATTTATGATGTAAATGCTCCAGATTGGGCAGTTTGTCATTTTGGTGTATGCATTTTGTTTCATTGTTTACTGGAAAAATGCTCAAAACAATACATTTAAAATGCCCTCTAACAAATTGTACTATATTGTACAAAGGAATATAATGTAATGCAGTCAGGAAGGGTGTATCAAAAGAGCATGTGTATGTTTCGCGTTCAAGGTGCCTATGATTTTGAAAATAGCCAGACTTGTCTTTATCTGCCATTGTAAAATGCTTCGTATTTTTCTTTGAATGTAGGTTTCAATTCAATGCTGTTTCCAATGCATGTGAGTTTCAGGGGCAGAAGTTTTAATGCTAAGTCTATTTTCATTGTGAGACTACGTGCTTTGTAACAGATGTAGGGTTTGTGCTGTAAAATGCAAAATAAAACTTTAGGTAGAAATCTAAATCATAAGAAGTAAAGCAGTATACATTACAGTGTTTATGGTAAATGGGGCAAAATAACCAAGGAATGGGACATTGGAATGGCTGCAGGAGGGCAGGCTCCATTCGACCATGATTTTGTGAGGGCGGGAGGGTAGCAAACTTAGACAGCCCCGGTTGAACTATACCTCTCAGTTGTCCATATTTTTGCAGAATGAATTGATATTTGCTTTTTATTTTTGGTTTGTTCCTCATACAATGTGTGATTTTCTAGCAAATAATTTAGGAATGAAGTCACTAAATGAGAGACATTGAGTTTCAGATGTCATAAGTTTCAGAGAGAAAAATGCCATGCTAATGCAAAAGCCTGTTGTTCTATCACTTGTCTTAAGTTTATACAAGAGCAATTTTTAGTAGTGTTTGTGTGTTCACAATATTTGACCCTGTCAGATTTCCTGCCATTAAGAGGTTGAGAGGTATGTGCAAATGCGTTATGTGATGTAGGAATATCAAACCTCCATTATCCCCAATTTTGGCACAAAATGTTGCTCTCCCCTAATAATCCCTCCTCAAAATGGCAATTTTGGAAAGCGTGATTGAAGTCTCCTAGAATAATGAGTATGTTAATGCTGGGACACCATATTATAGGAGATATGGACTGATGGATACATAGAGGGACCTATAGTTAGGTATGACACAGTAAAGTTTTGTTAATGCTAAGTTGGATGTAGAGGAATTCCATGTCATTATCTCACCTAGCAAGTCTGAGAAATTGTTCTTTAAGAATATGTAGATACCATCACCTTTCATCTAAGGTGGTAGACCTGAACTTGTGGCAGGTATTGAAATCTGCATTAAAGGAGTGCTGTCATCGGTCTTGAACCAGGTCTCTGTGATGAGCAGGTACTGAAACCCTGCATTAAATGCTGTCATGGTCTTGAACCAGGTCTCTGATCTTTTCAGGGAAACAGTGCTTGTAAAGAGTGGACTTTTTCAGCCTCTGAAAAGGAAACTGGTTATTTTCTAATTCATGTAGCTATAAAATTCAGTATAAAACTGTAAAAGTTTCTGAATGCAAACACTATTTATTAAAGCAGCATTACAGTAGGGAGTAGTTCAGTACAGAGAGATTCAACTATATACATAGCCATGAGTTCCTTTATACCTTTCTGTCAAAACCAACACCATGGTCACACAGAGTTTACAGTTGTAACTTTGAAAAAAATCTGTTTTATGTATTTCTTGCACTAAGAAGTTGGTGTGTGTGTGTGTGTGTGTAGCATATCAGCTGTCCAGGTTTTTGCAGAATGTCCAGATTTTTGATATTCCTTCTAAAAAGGATTGAAGTTGCTAAATAATGAGACATTTCAGTTTTAGTATATCATTTAGGAAAATGCATACTAAAATCCTGTTACTCTTGCAATTTTCTAAGTTTATGAGAGCCATATTTATAATCCTTCCCTATTTATTTTAGGCTTTGTCCAGATTTCTTGCACTAAGGTTGAGGCCTTGAGGTGTGGTATATTTGTGAGAGAAAGTGAAATGCCCAAGTTAGAGTTAGCAGGTGGAATTTATTTTCAAGTGCATTTTCAAGGAACTGTGAGTTTTAAGAACTGTTTACTGCTGCTCATGCCAAGTCTATTTACAATGTGAAACTGTTTTGTTTAGCAAATGGTATCTCTATTGTGGTATAAAGTTTTAAAGCTATGTTAGTAGCACCACAAGTAGAATATTTGCATCTTAATGTAGCGGCTTGAGGCTCTATTCCTACAGCATGTACATTTGTACGCTGCAGTCCTGAACATGTCCTCTTGGATGAGATGCCTAATAACTATGAACCTGTTTTCAGCTTGCCATCCATTTTCTATTGCAATATACCAGCTTACCATTTTTAATTTAACATAGGCAATTTATTTTTGACAGCAGCAGGCACTGAATTTGTAGATGAAACACTGAAATATACAGTTGTTTTCTAGCAACAACATCTTCATTAGTTTCAGATATCTTTAATGTGGAATTATTCAGATTACTTTTACTTCGGCAGAGACACTCAGACAAGTGTTGCTGTATAATACAAGGGATATAATTCAATTATATATTATAATTAAGATAATCAGGTAAATCAAATAACTTTTGCATGGCCCTAACAGTGTGCAAGGAGACTATTGCTTGAAAACAGTTCAAAGGTAAATAACCTGCCACTGGCCAGATGCCAGATGCATTTTTTTTGAATGTGGGTTTCAATGCTGTTTCATTTAATGCGAGTTTCAAAAGTAGAGAAGCTTTAATGCCAAGTTTGTTTTCATTGTAAGACTATTGCTTTGTTTAGGTTTAGTAAATGTCTGTGTTTGGGCTATAATGTTTGAAATAAAAGTTGTAAATTAAATCCAACTGCCTGTAATCATTGTAGAACTAAAGCATAAAACAGTATGCACACAGATTTGAACAGTGTCTACAGCAAATGGGGAGAAATAGCCAAGTAATGGGACACTGGAATGGCTGTGTGGGCTTTGGGACTTGCGGCTGTGTTGGCAGGGGCAGAGCTATGTGGGTGGGGCTCTGGGTTTGCACTGCAAAATCCTGGCTCCTGATTATTGTGCATTATTTCTGCAAGTATTTCTATAGCCAAAGCAAACAAATAGGACAAAGGAGCATCCTTGTTTAGTACCTTTCATATATGGATAGATTCTGAGGTGAAATGACCTAATTTATGTAGGCTACGTAATATACATGTTTTTAGTAATAAGATGAAGGGAGGATTCAAATAATGCTAAAGTTTTAAATAGATATTCCCGTTGATGAAGCTTTCATGT
>NW_025053765.1:0-4316 GCF_019279795.1 Protopterus annectens | reverse complement strand
TCATAGCAGAAAAGCTATAACTCAAAGTGGAATGAAATGATGATGATGAAGTAGGGAGGAAATTCAAGAAATAAGGAGACAGTGGGATCTGGATGCAGATACTTAAGGAAAACAGTGGCCATACAGAATATATATTTATAAAGTAGCAGAAAATATTATAAGAACTAATCCAATACAAGAATGGAGAAAGGAGATTTGCTGATAGATGACTGCAATTAAGAATACAGACAATAGGCAAAAGGGGCTGGAATTCACTGGATAAAACTGTCAAAAAAACAAGGTATTGGGAGCAAATAACTAGAGAGGGAAAGGTAACAGAATGGGAAGAGACCAAGAAGACATTTGGACTGCAAGCGGAAGACTGCCTTTCCTACCAGGGGTTGATATCAGTGTACTTGCAAAGAGAAAAGAATAGGTGAACCCAACATGAAAGGCCTGCTCTGGTACAGTTTTTAGTTGAATCTGGAAAAGAAGCTAACGTTAAAAAGGTGTTAAAAATGGATAATTAGTGGGCCATATAAAGTACTGTACAACTATAAGAACCAATCAGAGAAGGTTAGAAAAGATTAAGAGGCTGGATAAGCAATTCACAAGTAAACAAAGGGAGTACTTATGTATGGCTCCCAAATATAAAACTAAGTCTAGAAGATTTAGGATTTTTGCTTGGAAGTGTTTGTAAACATTATTTTAATACCCCAAGCAGACTCCAAATAATTTTTCCTCAGGTAGAAGGCAAATGTTGGAGGTGTGAAAGAAAAAAAAAAAAAAAAGAGGTAACTGGGAAACTTATGTTTTGAGAGTGTAATGAGTTGACAGACTTTAAACATTTCTTACAAAGTAGTGTTGTCAGAACTACTGGGTAAGCAAATGACTAAGGACATTTTTTTTTTTTTTTTTTTTTTAGCTGGGCTACATGAAATCAGTTGTAAACATAAGGCCTTGTTAAGCTTAATACAGGCGGCTGCCCAAAAAATCAATTATCTGAAAATAGAAACCATAGCCTAAAACCAACTACATTTGGTGTAATGAATATTTCTGCAGAGACAAAAGTACTGTAAGTGGGATATTTAAAAGAGGGAAGAAGCAAATTACATGGAAAAATGGAAAGTGTGGGAACAATACATGCAGAATAATGATTTGGAGGACTGATGTTTAAGGAAAGACAGGAACTGAGCAATTTATGTAATGTTGGGCTGATGATTGTAGATAGAAAAAAATATATATATGTAATGTACATATTTGTAACTGGGAACATTGTTTTTTTTCTTTTATTTTTAAGTAAATGTTAGCCTATGTCTTAACTGATAACTCAATAAAGGTGTTTTAAAAAAGACTGAATTTGGTAACACCCACTGCTTATATCACGGACACATATGATCAGCATAGGCTGGCAGTGTTATGCAATGATTACAGTGGCTGCCACTACTGCTGTTGCTTAGCACTAAAGACCTGACAACAATGACAATGCAAATCAGGCTCCAAAGAGAACACTAGCTCACAGACCAGCTGTATACAGTTACTTACACACAACACTCCACAAAAGAAGAAGTTATGTACTCACCCATAACATTCCATGTCTGTTGTCCAGTATCTCTCCTTCATTCTTGCGACTTGGCAACATACCAAAGCTCGTCAGCTTCAACTGGCTCAAGGCTACAACATATCCCATGATGCTTAGCAGCTGTTCCCCAGATCTAATTTGAGAGAGTACTCCCTAGAGTATTGCTCACATACAGAAAGGACATTTTTATGAAATATATTACTTATAAAGGTAAAGAGGCAAGAAGGGAATCAGACCATATTTGCCAACTGTAAAGTCCTCTAGATCCTCCAGGAGGGGGAATGGATGGGTGGGTTGGATGCAAGAATGAAGGCGAGAAACTGGACAACAAACATGGAACGTTATGGTGAGTACATAACTTCTTTATGTTATGTTGTCCTATCCTGCCTTCATTCTTGCTGGTTGGGACACTGTCCCCAGCACCTTTTTCTTGGGTGGCTCAAGGGAATAAGCTCTTCAGGACAGTGAAACCAAAGGATGCCCTGTTCCGGGAGGCCACGTCTACTTTGTAATGAGAGATAAAGGTGCGAGGATTAACCCATGTAACAGCAGCACAGATTTAATCCAATGGAAGCCTGGATTGAAAGGCAATGGAGGTAGACGCTGCTCTAATGTCCTTTTACTTTCCCTGGTGGTTCTTTATTATGAGAATTGCTGACATAGGTGATGGCTTCAGTAAGCCATTTGGACAAAGTAACTTTTGAGACTGGCAAGACTTGTTTGTTTTCTGCATAGGAAACAAACTGCTCTGACTTTGACATATTTGGTCCTACGCAAGTAAAAATGCAACTGTCTATTCACATCCAATTGGTGAAGCTTATATTCTGCCTTTTTGCCATAGTTAGGAAAAAAAACACAGGCAATTCTATGGATTGGTTTAAATTTGCTTTGGAACAAACTTTTGGTAAGAAGGAATGATTTGTTCTGAGGAAAACTATCTTTGTGGAAAATCAAATATGGAGGACGGATAGACCAAGCCTGCAATTCTGAAACTCTCCTAGCTGAAGTAATTGCTGTTAGAAAGACTGTTTTCCAAGATGAAAAATTTTAGTGGCCAAGAGGATGCCGGTTCAAAGGTAGGAAGGATCAGAGATGAAGATACTAAATTTAGATCCCATGGGGGAGGAAGCTTCTCTTAAGGGTGGTCTTAACAGAAAGGTACCCCTGAGGAAAGCTTTGCATAATCTATGGGACATTACATTGGCTCTGAGGTCTCACACATAATTTGATAAAGGGGCTAATTGTACTTGAATAATGTCCGCCACTGCTCCTTGATTAAAGACTTCTGTTAGAAATTCCAAAATTGAAGGTATAGGGGCTGTAAAAGGATCTATACGTTTCTTGTCTGCCCAACAACACAGCCTCTTCCATTTGCTTCCGTAAAGTTTCCTAGTCATCTTTTTGTGTGAGGAAACCAGAATGTGACGTACTGCAGGGGATAATTCTGGAAGCCCAGCTAAGATTGGAAGTGGAGTAACCAAGCTGTCAGATGGAGGCTCCAAGAGCAGGATGGAGTGTTCCTGACTGATGTGTCAGAAGACCCAGCACTGGGTCCAGGATCCACGATTCCTCCTGAAGATGGGGCCAAAGGAAAGGGAACCAAATCTGACGAGGCCAATAAGGAGCAACGAGAATTAACCTGAGACTCAATGACTTGGCTTTCTGAATAACCTTTGGAATCAATGGAAACGGGGGGAAAGCATAAAGAAGTCCCAGGGACCAATCGTGGATGAGTGCATCCCCCTCAGTAACTCTCCCTGAGGGGAAATGAGGGCAAAGTAGTTGCTGCATTTAGCATTGAATGGAGTGGCAAAAAGGTGGCAGCAAGGCTGGCCCCATTTGCAAAAAATTTGATTCGCAACTTCTTGACTTAGGGACCACTCATGAGGGTATCCTTGAAATTGCTCTGCTTAGCCTGTCTGCTATTACGCTGGATTTCCCCGGGATGTGCGCTGCCGCCAGAAAGTGCTGAGAAGAAATTGCCTATTGCCAAACTCTCTGGGTCTCTCGACATAGGGGATAGGACCTGGTTCCTCCCTGCTGATGTACCATACCACCGACATATTGTCTTGTCTGAATTAAAATAGTCCCCATGGGAAGAGAGTTCTGAAATGCTTGCAACCCCAGAAGCACCGTCCTTATCTCTAGGACAATGATGTGGAAATGGTACTCATTGATCTTTCAAACCCTTAGACAGTCTGTCTGAAAGATAATGCCCCAATCTGGGGCCGTGTCATTAGTTTACTGTAGCAACAGGTTGGGGAAGTATGAATGGTCTTGCCCATTGTTACCTGAGTGGACTGAAGCCAAAGTAGGTCCCTCTTACAGGCATCCGTAATGAGAATGTTGTGAGACATGGGTAACTCCTGTATGGACCACTGAGCGAAGATTAGCCACTATAATATCGGCATGTGTAATCCTGCCAGTAGGACTAGTGTTATCCTCGCTGCCATTGAGCCGAAGATCTTCAGGACGAATTTTGCTTATACCTTTTTCTTTTTGAGTAGGATAGATACTTGACAGAGTAGCGTTTGTATTCTCTCAAGTTAATTTTGCTACCATATCATTTGCGTTTAACTCTGCACCTATAAAGGTAATACCCTGTGATGGCAACAAGGCAGACTTTTCTGTATTTATAGTAATGCCTAGATCTGAACAGAGATGGATGGTGGAGTCCCTGGCTCCGATTAGTAGGTGCTTGGTGGTAGCCAGTCAGGAGACAGTCTAAATATGGAAACACCTTGCATCCTTGATG
>NW_025053764.1:0-9434 GCF_019279795.1 Protopterus annectens | reverse complement strand
TGTCTAGAAAAGTATTTATTTGTTTATACCAGTACTGAAAAAAAAAAACTCTTAGCAGCAGGTAGTGGCACAAAGAAATTCACTGTGGATATTCAATTCAAAGTTGGAGCCAGAACTAAGCAGAACATTAAAAAATTTGCACTTGTTAAAAATAATGCCTTTTTGAATAAGGTTTTCAGCTGTTTATGCTCCTCCTGGTAGTCTCATTTGGCAAAGTACCCCTATATAGCAACATGCTCCCTTAGCACTGCAGTTTTATACAGGTTAAGTCGGAACACACCCTTAGGCTGGTGTTGCCAGCCTACCTATTTTGAGGTAAGTGTTGGGTTTTCTACAGGCATGAGTAAGACTGAAAACTGCAACTGCTTTGAATAATACTCTAATAAAATGTGGCTCTAGTTCTATCTCACAATTCTAGCAACAATTCACCCACTGCATTTAAAAACTGTAGTATTTGTTGACTGATATCAATAGTATTATATCACCTTCCTTATGCTCCTTTGCAGCAAAGCAGTATCTATGTGGCAAAAGTGAGGCAATACATATAAATGTATTGATAAAAATCACACAACAACCTTTTACCACTTCATAAAATTACAGCTTTCTCTGCATAGTATTATTAGTTACAGCAAACTCTCAGTTAACCGGCACCCATGGGGATTGGGAGATGCCAGATAATTAGAAGTTATGTACCTACCATAACGTTCCATGTTAGTTGTCTTCTCTCGCCTTCTTTCTTGCTGGATGGGTTTGGAGCCGATCCTCGGCTCCGACTCGGCACTTGCTAAGCTCGAGAGTCACTTTTACCAGCTCGAGGCAGCCCCATATCCCATGATGCAAGGCAGTAAATACCCAGATCTCGTTTGGTACCTAGAGGGACAACTGCCTAGCATAAAAAAACTTTCCACTAAGAAAGAAGAGCAACTATTCTAAAGGGCTATAAGGGGAAACGAGATAAATAAAACTAGAACTAACTGGTGCCCAAAAATCTTCCAGAGACAAGGGAGATCAAGGTCTGTCCAGGCAAGGGGGACAGGAGGGAGGGTCGCAAGAAAGAAGGTGAGAGAAGACAACTAACATGGAACGTTATGGTAGGTACATAACTTCTAAATGTTAAGTTGTCAATCTCGCCTTCATTCTTGCTGGATGGGACCGTGTCCCTAGCACCTCTATCCTGGATGGCTCAATGGAACAGACTCTTGAGAACCGTGGAACCAAAACTGGCCCTACTCCTGGAGGCCACATCCAATTTGTAATGAGAAACAAAGGTATGAGGAGTGGCCCAAGTGGCTGCTGCACAAATAGTATCTAAGGGTAGCCTAGCCTGAAAGGCTGTAGAAGTGGCTAGGCCTCTAGTGGAATGTGCCTTTGGTTTCGAGCACAGTTGTTTGCCCCTAAGTTGATAAATGTCAGAAATGGTGGAAGATAGCCATCTAGATAAGGTCACTTTGGAAACAGGGTGGCCTTTCTTATTTTCAGCATAAGAAAGAAAAAGCTGATCAGACTTCCTGAATTGCTTTGTTCTGTCCAAATAATATCTGAGTTGTCTGTGAACATCTAGATAATGCAATTTTTGTTCTGATCTGTTGGAATAATTAGGAAAAAATACAGGGAGATCAATGGATTGGTTTAAATTTGTTTTTGAAGCAACCTTGGGCAAAAAGGATGGATTAGTTCTCAAGGATACTCTGTCCTTGTGGAAGACCAAATATGGGGGACGAACAGAGAGGGCATGAAGTTCTGACACTCTCCTAGCCGAGGTAATAGCGACAAGGAAGAGTGTCTTCCACGAAAGAAACTTTAGTGAACATGAAGCAGCTGGCTCGAAAGGAGTAAGAATTAGGGATGTCAGCACTAGATTTAAGTCCCATTGTGGAGGAGGAATCCACAACAGGAGGTCTCAGGAGAAAAATTCCTTTCAAAAAGCTTTACAAAGCTTGTGGGACATAATGTTGTGATCTGCAAATCCGACATGAGAGTTGATTGCAGCCAACTGAACTTTGACCATGGAGATGAAGAACCCGGAGTGAAAGATTTCCACTAGAAAATCAAAACTGCATGAACAGGGGCAGTAAAGGGATCTATGTTCTCGATTTAGCCCAAAGGGAGAAAGCGTTTCCACTTGCTAGTGTAAAATCCTTCCTAGTAGAGGATTTAAGGGAAATACTATGATATCTCTCTAGCGGGGTTAGAGATCATAGGAAACCTGGCTAAGGAAGGAAGTGGAGCAATAGGCTGTGAGGTTGAGAGAAGGGATGGACTGATGCAGCTGACCCGATTGGTGTATCAGAAGATCTGGCACTGGGTCCAGATGCCACGGCTGTGCCAAAAGATGATGATGAAGGAACGGAAACCAAATTTGTGAGAGAGGCCAATCACGGGGCAATAGAGAATCATTTTGGCTCTCAAAACGGTAGCTTTCTGGAGTACTTGAGATATCAATGGAAAGGGAGGAAAGGCATAAAGAAGTCCCTGGGGCCAATCTTGGGTAAGAGCGTCTCTGGGGGGATGGCCCAGAAGTGGGAAGAGAGAGAAGAAGACTGGGCATTTACTAGAAACCGATGAGAGGAGATCGCCCATTGCCAAAGTCTGAGAGCCTCTCGACACAAGGGATAGGACTTGGTTCCGCCCTGCTTGTTGATTTATTTTTATTTTATTATTTATTTTACATTTGTTGGAGAAACCATAGAAACAGCTCTGACTTTCTTTACTTCACCCAGCTTAGGAATAACTCTACCAAAAGCTATAATCTCTGACAAAAGAAAGTACTACTATAGGCTTCAAGAAACCAATCTAAATAAACCTAAACAATTCTGGTCATCAGTCAATAGACTCCTGTCACCAGGAACAACCAAAACTCCCTCACCCCTCGATGCCGACCCTAACACCCCTCATCTAACCCATAAATGCATTTAACTCTTTTTTTTTTCGAATCTATTCAAGCTCTTGCTGGTCAACTGAACACTAACAACTTCTATCCCCAAATTTCCAATCTAACAGACACTGGTCACAACTTCTCTTTTCAACCTATCCCTACCTCTTTCATCCTATAAACTTATTTACAAACCACAGGAAACCTGTACTCCCTCTGCTGACAAAACTCCTTCTCTTTATCTTTAAAGGCAGCCAGAGAGAATTGCAGTCCCAATATCTATACTCATCAATGGGACAATCCAAGAGGGAACTATCCCGATGTCTGGGAAAAATCTCCCATATTATCCCTCTACACAAAGGAGGTAACTCTATTGAATACGCGTAACTTTAGACCAATTGCTCTTCTCTCACCCCTTAGCAAAGATTATGGAGAAATGTAGTACATCAGCAACTTGTTCAATACCTCTCACTACACAACATTATAGCTAATTGTCAACTGATGGCTTTAGACCCCATCATAGTACAACCACTGCTCTCCTCTTTCCTTTGTAGATACTATCAATAGTAACCCGCAATAATAACCTTCTCTACTTCTGCTCTATTCATTGACCTCTCCAAAGCCTTTGATATGGTTAACCACTCTCTCTTTAATTCACATCCTTGAATCCCTCTCATTTGATAATCTTGCCATTAAATGGTTTTAGCTCTTATCTGAAAAACAGACAACAAGCTGTTCTCTGGGATAACCATATCTCATCATTGTTGCCCATTTCCATTGAGTCCCTCAGGGTTCTATTCTTGGTCCTCTTCTTTTCTCCCTCTATATAAATGACCTTCACACAGTAATCCCTCAAGCTACCTGTATCCAATATGCTGGCGATTCTACCATTATTTGCTCAGCATCTTCCTGTTCAGATCTAATCTCTCTAACTCAAAAATACTTTCACCACTGTGAAACATGGTTTACTAGGCCGGTATCTCCTTCTTAATGCTAAAAACCGAAACTACTTCTCTTCTCCCCAACCTCTCCCGAGGACCTCCCCACTAAACTTCCAAGCATCTTGTCCCACAATAAGTACCCACTGTCATCACCCCTGACTCTACAACTAAACTGTTAGGAATAACTATCGATAATAATCTCACTTTTGATCATCACATCAACACCACCATCAAATCAGTTAACAGAAAAATAGGATCCTTATACCGTATAAAAACCTTTCTAACCCCAGCTACCAGAGCTACTATCGCCCACTCTCATCTCTTATCCACTTTATCTTATGCATCTCCAATCTTTACCAACCTTAGAAAGCTAACCTTAACTAACTTGCCATTTGCTACAATGACATTGCCCACTTCGCCACAGGAAACCCCTTCAGAACCCATCACTGTCACAATTTGAGACTTTTAGGCTGGCTGGAATTACAAAACTACCTTACAGTCTCACAACTCACTGTTGCCCACAAAATACTGCACAACCTGGAAACAACCCTACACTCTCTCAACTATTAATCCCTTGGCAACAATCTAACCTCCTTAGATCCTCCTGTAAACTCTTGATCAGTTCTACAAAGTCCAACAACTCAGCTGTCAACTCTCTTTTCACAAATTCTGTAGGTAGGATATGGAATCTGTTACCTAGGGATATAACACTAATTACTTCTTTGCCTCTCTTCAAACATAAAATTAAACTGTACTTCCAAGAACACTGGCTTTGTTCTTGTAGTACACTGACTAACTTTCTTCACTCTACCCTATCATCTCATCTACTCTGATTTTAACCTATCTCTTCAGATCCTACCTAGACTAGCCTCTGCACTTGGACTCCTCTATCCTATCTACTACTCTCTTCCCCTTCCTCTCCTCCCACTATCCTCCATGTTATAAACCTTTGTATTGTGCTACCTTTTCTGTCCTTACTAAATTACTACTCCTGCTTTTGTAACAATATGGGATTAGGAATTCTTTACAGTATTTAGTATTTTAAGTATTAGACATTTTCTGTAAAAATGATGTAATTTATGAACTGTACACTTCTGTAAAAATGCTTCTGTATTGTTAATATTCTGCTTTCAATTAGTTCTTAGATCCTTATAAGCTGTATCTTATAGTAATTGATTTTATGTAATGTATCAGTATATAGTGGAGCTTTTCTCCTCGGGCCTCTGCTGAAAATGGACATGTATCCAGCCAGACTAGCCCGGTCAACAAATGTAAAATAAATGTAAAATAAATAATAAATAAATAAATAAATTTTGGCTCTCAAAACGGTAGCTTTCTGGAGTACTTGAGATATCAATGGAAAGGGAGGAAAGGCATAAAGAAGTCCCTGGGGCCAATCTTGGGTAAGAGCGTCTCTGGGGGGATGGCCCAGAAGTGGGAAGAGAGAGAAGAAGACTGGGCATTTACTAGAAACCGATGAGAGGAGATCGCCCATTGCCAAAGTCTGAGAGCCTCTCGACACAAGGGATAGGACTTGGTTCCGCCCTGCTTGTTGATTTATTTTTATTTTATTATTTATTTTACATTTGTTGACCGGGCCAGTCTAGCTGGATATATGTCCATTTTCAGTAGAGGCCTGGGGAGAAAAGCTCCACACACAAAAAATATAAAAGTACTATAGAACAAAGTAAACCTCTTTGTAACAAAAGACTGAAATAGAAAAATGTCCAAAAAGGACTGGTTACATAAAAACTACAGTAGGCAAAGAAAAATACATAGTCAGTTACGGAGCATTATAAATAAAGGATAAAGGCTGTAGAAAAATAATGTCAATAGGAAATGAATAAGAATAGAGTACAAGAGACAAGGTAAGTTAAGGATTGGCAAGTTGAAAGTAAGAGGAGTGGAAAAAGTGGGGGTAAAGTAAAAGGGTAGGGGAGAATGTCAGTCTGGTGTACTGCAGGAACAGAGCCAATGATTTTGGAAGTATACTTGAGTTTCTGTTTGAAAAGAGGAAAAGATGTGATCAGTGTTATATCACTAGGTAACAGATTCCATCTTCTACCAATAGTATTAGTGAATAAGGAGCGTTGCCAAGCGTAGTTGTTAGACTTTATTGATGTGTGGTCAAGAGTTTACAAGAGGAGCGTGGGGAGTTAAAGATTATTGTAAAGGGATTAAAAGTTGTGAGGTATAGGGGCCATTGTCAGGTTGGTACAGTATTTTTGTGTGGGCAATAGTGAGTTTGTGAGATTATAAGATAATTTTGCTAGTTCTAGCCAGCCCTAAAAGTTTCAAATGGGTATAAGACAGTGATGGGTTCATAGGGTTTCCAGTGGCAAAGCATGTCGAATGTACTGTTATATGAAGTAGCTAGTTTGTTAAGATTATCTTTCTCTTAAGGTTGGTGAAAAATACGAGTAGGCGAAAGAGGTAGATAAGGATGGGTGAGGGACAATTTTAGCTCTAGTAGAAGGGGTTAGAAATAGTTTATCTGATTATAAAGATCCTATTTTTTCTGTTGACTGATTTAATGGTATTGTTGATGTGTTGATCAAAAAGAGGTGAGATTATAGTCAATGGTTATTCCCTAAAAAGTTTAGTTGTAGTGTCAGGAGATGACAGTGGCATTGTTTGAAGTGATAGTGAAGTTTAAAGGGAGTCGAGAGAGGTAGGGGTGAAGAGGAGAAGTTTAGTTTTTGGCATTTAGAAGGAGGTACCATCTAGTAAACCATGTTTCAACTGTATTGAAGATATTTTGAGTCAGTGAGTTTAGTTCTATAGGAGAAGATGCTGAACAAATAATGAGTAGAGTCGTCCTCACAAGTATTGAATACAGGTAAGCGTAGGGATAACTGAGTGAAGATCATTAATGAAGAGGGAGAAGAGAAGCGGACCAAGGAATAGAGCCCTGAGGGACTCAATAGAAAATAAATGCGGCAATAATGAAGAAATATGGTTATCCCATAGAACAGCTTGTTGCCTGTTGCTCAGATATGAAGTAAACCATTTAATTAGCTAGGTTATCAAATGAGAGGATTAGTAGGATATTGATTAAAGAAGGATGGTTAACCATGTAAGCTTTAGATAGATCAATAAAAAGAGCAGAAGAGAGAAAGGTTATTGGTTCACGATTCCTGTTGATAGTATCCACAAAGGAGAGGAGGGCAGTGGTGGTACTATGGTGTGGTCTGAAGCCATGTTGGCAATTTGCTATAATGTTATGTGAAGAAAGATACTGTACAAGTTGTTGGTGAATACATTTTCTCCATAATTTTTGCTAGGGGTGAGAAGAAAGAGCAATTGGTCTGAAGTTAAGCGAGTTCAAGAGGATTACCACCTTTGTGTAGCGGGATGATATGGGAGGGATTTTCAGATATCAGGGATGATACCCTCTTGGATTGTCCTATTTATTAGTATGGATATAGGGTAAGCAATTACTTTAGCTGCCTTTTGGAGATAAAGAGAAGGGACTTTATCAGCTGAGGGGTACATGGTTTTAGTTTTACTTGAATAAGTCTGTAGATAAAGAGGTAGAGATAGGTTGTAGACAGAAGTTGTAGAGTAGTGTCTACTAGGTTACTAGGAGGATAGAAGTTGTTGGTGTTCAGTTGTTTAGCAAGAGATTGAAGCCAGAAGTTTCTGAAAAGAAGGAGTTAAAAGGCATTAGCTGTTAGGTAAGGGGTGTCTGGGTCAGCATTGAGTGGGGCAGGAGTTTTGGTAGTTCCTGGGGAAAGGAGCTCTATTTACAGATGACCAGAATTGTTTTGAATTATTTGAATGGGTTTCTTGAAGTTCACAGTAAATTTTCTTTGTCTGCAATTATTGCTTTTTGGTCAGATTTCTGAGCTGAAAGAGGAAGTGAAGAAGGTCAGGAGCTGTTTCTATGGCATCTCCATGCAGCCCAAACTTTGGTTTCTAGAGTGAATTAGTCTTTTAGTTTCCGTTAGAGGTTGATGTACCATACTCACGGACATATTGTCCGTGTGAACTACAATCGTTCCTAAGGGAAGAAAGTCGTTGAGGAGCTTGCAACGTTAAAAGCACTGCTCTCATCTCTAGGACGTTTATGTGCAGGTGGTATTTATTGAGCGGTTTGCCACGTTTTATCCCATGAACCATCCTGCCCTGATAATGACCCCACTTTGATCAGGGAGGCGTCCATAGTGACTGTGGCTACGGGGCGGAAAACAAAGGGTCTGCCCTGATGGACTTGGGGAGAAAGGAAATCCAACCAGGATAGATGGTTTTGCAAGTTTGTCACCAGGATCTGAGTGGCCTTGTAGGAAAGTTGTTAGGTAAGACCATTGTGTGAACAACATCCATTGAAGGAGAGCATGTAAGCCGGGCCAAAGGAAGAAGAGTAATGGCAGCTGCCATGAGGCTAATACTTTTAGGACCAGCCTGGTTTGCACCTTTTGCTGTGGGATGATCCGCACATGGTTTTGGATATCTAGGATTCTCTGGCTTGTGAGGTTTGCTGACATCCGAACAGTGTCTAAATTTGCGCCTATAAAAGTAATAGATTGGCAGGGCAATAAGGAGGATTTTTAAGTAGTTGACGAAATTCCTAAATGAGTGCAGAGATTTTGGGTGTAATCTCTGGCTTGGGAGAAAGTTGATGCCTGGTGGTGGCTGAGAGGAGCCAGTCATCCAAGAATCACGGAAACACCTGGAATCCTTGACATCTCAGGTGAGCCGTGGCCACTCTGCCATGCATTTGGTAAAGCACTCTGGGGGCTGTAGTGAGACCAAAGGGCAGGGCTCTGAATTGAAAATGACTGGACCCCAGCTGAAAGCGGAGAGGAAACCTTCTGGAGCTGTCTGTGGATTTTTAGCTATGTGATGGAAGTCTCATCCTGAAGGTCTATTGAGCACATCCAGTTGTCTTTGCCTAAGAAGGGCAAAATCGATTGAAGTGTGACAGAAATTGAGAAATCTTGTCTTTTCACAGACTTGTTGAGTCCGATGAGGTCTAATATTGGTCTCAATCTCCGTCTTTTTGGGAACCAAAAAGAACCTCGAAATAGATTCAGGCTCTGAATGGTCTGTTGGAACTGGCTGAATGGCCCTTTTGTAGAAGCTCTGATACTTCTAATTTGCGATTTCCCTTAGACCAGGTGGAACATCTGGAAGGAATTTTTGTGAGGAAGGACTTTCCTCGAAAGGAATCTTGTAACCCCTCGGATATGATCGACTGTACCCATTTGTCTTGCGAAAGGGAAAGCCAGGCTTCTGGGTACAGTGATAATGACATCTCCCCGACTGCCTCCAAGGATGGACAGTCAGGCAACACCCCTCAGGGATGCTGGAAGGGCTTGTCAGAGAGGCTCTCTCTGCTGCCCTGGTTCTGTAGACCCCTCTGCCCCTAGTGTAGGTGTCTATTATTATTACCCCCTCTGCCTCTAGGAGTAAACTGACCACGTGTGTGTCCGGTGACTCCCTGAGATTTTGAACCACATCTTTCCCCCCTTCTGTCCTTTAGGGTAAGGCACCAAATACCACAAAGCTGAGGGAAGCTAGAGAACAACAGGAAATGCAGCCAAAGCGCAGCTTCAGGGGATCAAACCAATAAATATCCAAATTACCCTGAAAGTGGTGGCAGCTGATGTAAAAACCTT
>NW_025053763.1:0-9024 GCF_019279795.1 Protopterus annectens | reverse complement strand
AAAAGTAAAAAAAATTTGCCCAATTCCCAGGATTAAAAAGGGGGCTATGGTGTTTAGTGGTCTACAGCCTTCCCAGAGGTTATTTTAGGTGTGAATGGGCAGCCTTGCCAAAGGGGGGTATGTGAAATGTGAGGAGTGTGAGTACCCTAAAAATTGCTTTACCATCAGAATGAAAATACACACAAGTTTCAGGTTAGAACCCCAACTAACTCCTTAATCCACTAGGGCCATACAAGTTATGGGAGTGCTATGGAGATTTTTGGGGCTTTTTCCCCAAGGTGATTTAAGGTGTGACTCAGAGCCTTGCCAAAGGTGGGTATTTGATTTGTAAGGGGGTGTGAGAGCCTAAAAGCATTGCTCTCTACACAGTCAGAAAGGGACAAAACACAGACATACACTCACAGTGGCTAGGTATGGGGCTGGAACTCCTCCTAACTAGTTTATCACACTACAGTGGTATGCAGTTAGGGATGTGCTACAAGTTTACTGGGCAACCCCTTTCCCCGGGGGTGTATTTCTAGGTGGGGGACATCAGCACCTTACCAAAGTTGGGTATGTGAAAGGGGTGTGAGTACCCTAAAAGCATTGCTCTCACACAGTCAGAATGCACACACAGTTGGCGGGTTTGGGGGTTAAACTCCCAACTAACCCTTAATCACACTATGGCCATAAATGTTAAGGGATGCTAGGAGATTACTCAAAATTTCTCCCAGAGGGTATTTCAAGGTGTGACATCAGCAGCCTTGCCATGGCAAGTAGGTATTTGATTGTAAGGGGTGTGAGTAGCCTAAAAGATTCTCTCTACACAGAACATGCACACAAAAACTTACTTCCAGGTTTGGGGTTGGAACTCCACCTAATATTTTATCAACTACAGCCGTCATTTGAAGGCTACAGCCTTCCCAGGTTGTATTTCTAGGTGGGTGACATCAGAGCCTTGCCAAAGTTGGGTATTGAAATTGGGTGTGAGTACCCTAAAAGCATTGTCTCTACACAGTCAGACATCAGCATACAACACATTTGGGCGGGTGGGGTTGAACTCCACTAACCCCTTTAAATCACACTAGGGCCCATAATGTCAGGGAGTGCTACGGAGGTTACTGAGCTTTTCATTCCAGAGGTGTTTTCCCAAAGGGTCCCTGATATCAGCAGTTGCCAAAGGTGGGTTTTTGACTTGTAAGGGTGTGAGTGCCTAAAAGCATTTTTCTCTACACAGTCAGACATGCACACAAACATAGACAAAACCCCAACACACAGTTGCCAGGTTTGGGGTTGGAATCCTATTAACTAGTTTATCACACAAAGCAGTACAGTTAGGGATGTGCTACAGATTTTAAAGGGTTACAGTCTTCCCAGGGTGTATTTCTGGGTGGGTGACATCAGCACTTGCCAAAGTTGGGTATGTGAAATGAAAGGGGGTGTGAGTCCCCTAAAAGCATTGTCTCCACACAGTCAGACATGCAGGATGCACAAAAGGTTGGGGTTAGAACTCCAACAACCTTAATCACACTATGGCCATAAATGTTTGGGATGTGCTAGGAGATTACTAGCTGCAATTCCCAGGGGTGTATTCAAGGTGTGACAACAGCCTTGCCAAAGGTGGGTATTTGACTTGTAAGGGGTGTGAGATAAAAGCATTGTCTCTACACAGTCAGTGACAGACAGCACACAACACACAAAGACTCACCCCAAAAGTTACCACTCTGGGTTTGACCTCCATCTAACTACATTACCACACTACAGATCAGTTACAGCATCCCTAAAGAGATTACTGGGCTACAGCTTTCCCAGGGAGTATTTCTAGGTGGGTGCATCAGCACCTTCCCAACAATGGGAATGTGAATAGAAAGGGGGTGTGAGTAGCCTAAAACCATTGTTCTCTACACAGTCAGTAGAGACAGACACACACATGAACAGTAAACACACTCACACACACAGTTCCATGTCTGGGGTTAGAACCCCTACCTAACTTGTCATCACACTATAGCGACACAGTTGGGGTTCACTGGGATTATGGCCTAAAACTCTCCCAAAGGTGTTTTTCACATTGGATAACCTCAGCAGGCTTGTAGGGTACGCTATGGGGTGGCCAGTGTGTGCAGGGCCCCATCACCATTCATGTAGGGGTGATTTGGGCAAAGGGCCAAAAGGGGGTCATATGTCACAGGTACATGTATAGGGAAACTAGCTGACTACTCCTTGTACAGCCATGTTGCACAGCTGGCATGTGACCACATATCTGTGGTGCTGACAGGTACTGATCGTTAGTAATCAGTGTGTGACATCTGCACCTGAATTTTTTTTTTGGGGGGGGGGGGGAAAGTTTTTAGGTTTTCCCCCCATATCCATCTACCTTTGGTTATTTTTGGGGTGTTGTCCTTACATATATGTCTGTATTCCTATCCACTGTGTGTGCAAGGCATGGTGGGCATACTGACATGTGTCTGCACTAACAATTGCAACGCTGGATGTGTCTGGTCCACTGGTGTTTCATACAGGCCTTCATGTGTTTAAGTGTGTAGAGCCCGTATGACCTTTCAGTATGTTGACTGACATTGCCTTCATTTCTCTAAGTGTGTGAGCATGCCCATAATCCCGTCTGTTTTGCAGTGTGGATCATGCCCGTGGTTTTACTGCACAGCTGCCCTTTGTGTTGTACAAACAGGTACATGCTGTGCTGCAGGGTATCCACTGATCATTTGGCATTGACTGTTGCAACATGTCTGCATAGGGGGAAACCTGACTATTCTATGTTTCTACAAGGTTTGGGGGGCACACCTGACTGTTACTATATTTCTATGTGGGGTGGGGGGGCATACCTGACAGTTGTACACGTTTGCTAGGACTGTAGTGTTATATCCTGTGGTCCATTCCAGTCGGGTTTCTTTTCATGCTGGCTCCCAACTGGTGTACTCCCTTCTTATCTTTTGATTGCATCACATTAGTTTCTGACTTCCTAGCCATCACACTGACATCCCCCTACCTGGCCTCTGTGGGCTGTCCATGTAGGGCCCGGGTGGGGTTAAACCCTACCCCCCCTTTAGAGGCCATAGTATGGAATTTGTTTGTGTTTTCTACACCTGCCTGCTGGCTTACTGTTGTTGGGTATTGACCCCCCTCTGACTGGCATTTTGAGTCCCTTATCTTGTGGTGGTCATAGATTCATAGGGTTTATAGAGTAGTACTAGCTAACTTCCCTTGTAAAACCCTTTTAAGCCCCAAAATTTTCCCTTGTAAGACTCAAACCCTGCATCTTTTTTGTGGCAAACACCTTAACCATTAGGCCACCCTCCAGTATTAGGGGGGGGCAGGGGGGCCAAATTTGGGTGCACATAGTACACTGCTTTCCCATGGTTAGGCACAGGTAGTGTAATGTTTGGCACCCTTTACTGTATGTAGACAAAAGAGAGTGCTATTTCCTGGGTCCCTCCCGTGTAAGTCTATGTGCTATGCGTTGCACCTTTGCCAGGGCCAGGGCATACTGGGCATGCCTCCTTCTGCCTATTGGGGCAGGCTCAGGTTGTTCCTCCTTTGAGTCACTCTGTGCATGTGCAGGCCTTGGCATTGGTGAGGGGCTATGTGGCCCTGCACCTTGCTGCTCCTGCTGCAGCTGTTTCTACAGGATCATATTGTGTAGCATGGCAGATACAAGGATGATTTGGGTACCTGTAGTTGGTTAGTACTGCAAGGCTCCATCAGATATGTCCAGGCACTGGAACTGTGACGTGATCATCCCAAACACACGCTCTGTTATGATTCTTGTTTGTACATGTGCCTCATTATAAATTTTTTTTGTGTGTGCATTTCTATGGGTGTCACAGCCGGCCCCAGTGGATCCAGCATCCCCACTGGGTGCCCTGTGGGATGCCCCATTGGAAAATTTTCTGGTACAGCGCCAGATCCAGATTTTGGGCATCCCCCAAATGGCAGTTGATGGAGGGAAACCCTTGCGATTGATGTAGACCCTACCCTGCTCACCGGTGGTTTTTGATGCATATTGCATGCAGTTTTTCATCCCCTACCTCAGGGTATTCTGCTATTTGTGGAAGAGACATACTGCTGGCCAAGCCTCATGGGTAGGGGAAATATAGGGTACCGACATGCTGCCATGGCATCCAGGAACTGGTGGGTCCCTGGATGCTTTTCCTGTGAGATCCCCATCATATCCCCATTGGCCTTTGGGGACCTTTGTATTTTTCTTCCTACACATACCTTTGTTTCCACTGGGATGGGTTCCCTCTGTTAGGGGGTCAGGCTGGCCGGCAACTCAACAATCTGCTGTGGGAGGTCCCTGTCCACCCTTAGTGCTCCACTATCTCCAGCTCATGTAGCCCTTGGTAGGTTACCCTGGGTCTTACATCTTCTTCTCCTCACTTGGGTTGGTCGGCAGCACTCCCATCCTCACCACCCTCGCCTCTTCCACAAGTTGTATGATAGCTATTGCACCCCAACATTTTGCTGTTGTGAGTGTTAAAATTTTTTTTGTTTACCCCGGTGGTGTAGGGTGGGGGAAAAAACGGGAGGGGTAGGTGTTTGCATAGTTTATAGTGGCTTTGGGCTGGTCTCTGCTTGTAATTGGCTGTTCAAACTTTCACCGGCAGAAACCTAGTATCCCTTGATTAACTTCCTACTGCTGCTTTCCTTCCATTCCCTTCTGTTTCACCCGGGCCACCTTCTCAATTGCACACTGCCTATTTCCTGGTTCATTTCCCTTTTTTTTTTCCCTGTTCCGGCGCACCCTTACACTTTGTCATATTTCTGGGCAGGTTTAAAACACCCCCGGCTTTTGTGCTAACTGGATGCAACCCTGACCAGGGCTCCAATCCACTGACAGTATGCCTGTCACCCCCACACATGATGTCACCAACCTCCTAGTCTTGCACTTAGCTATTCATAATCTTACACTGTTGGGACCTGCATCACATGCTGGGAAAAACCTGGATTCACTATCCTTCTCCGCATTTGCATAGAATTGCCTGCTAATGCATAGTTACATGTGTCACACTGTGCCTCCTCCCATAGCAACCACTATTCACTGGCCAGGTTGTCTTTTGCCTGCTATTGGCTTGCATAGTGGAATAATGATTTTAGTTAGACTGCTATTTTTAGTTTTATTTTCTTTTTCCCCACTGATCCCATTTGAGCGCTGCTGTCCTTTGCTTCAACGGCCATTGCCGGCGGACATATCTTAAAAGTTGTATTTTGTATATTTTGCATTGTTTGCAATGCCAATGGCATTCTACTTGGCCATTGGCATGCTTCCTCAATGATATGCAGCCTTTATGTGGTGCTGTCATAGCTCCGTTTTGGAGTTTGCAGTACTGTACTTGGTTACTAACTGACAGCATTTCTGCATATTACACTAGTCCTGCACGCCCTGATTCCTGCTTCCTGGATGGCAGATTTACCTCATTTGCATGGTTTTTACCTGCAAATGGGGTAATTAGCATACGGGGGCTGGGAACGTGCAGCACTAGTGCTAGAGCGCTCGCGCATGTCAAACCTGCACATACGTGGATCGCACGGCCGCCATATTAGCAAAATTTCTTCTTACATTAATCATGCACACCGTGTAAGCTTTTGAGAATCCGGGGGATGGAGTAGCTCAAGCACGTCATCCTTCTTGACCAGTCTTAAGGTGTAATTGGAAACACCTCCTCCTTTTATATTTTCCTTTTCAAAGGGTGGTCTGAAAGTGCGATAGACATTGTGTTAATATATATGTATATATATATATATATATATATATATATATATATATTATTTTTTTTTGTGGGTGTGTGTGTGTGTGTGTGTGTGTGTGTGTGTGCGCGCGTGTGTGTGTGTGTGTTTTTTTTTTTTAACATGGGTTACTGTTGGGGTAGAAAGGTGTTTCTTCAAGTGTTTGTATTGGTGTATGTGTATATGTGTCTCAGCCTGTCTTGAGTAATGGTAGTTTTACGGAAAGTTTTTTTCTAAATAAGTTACAAGGTTAAGAGCAAGAGTTGCATGATGGTTAAGGTTAGCTTGCATTAATAAAGTAGACTGAGGGAGGCAAAGGCCTTCTTTCCAAGCATGCTAAAATATAGTAACCTTAAACATAACCTCAGTCTTGCCCCTAACCTTAACCCTTCAAGTTATCTTATGAAAAGCCTTTCTATAACATTACCACTGTTCAGACATACTATCCCAGAGACTCAATAAAGTCTGCGTAGGCTTCGCAAAAAGCCTACATAGAGTTTACATGCTAATTTCTAAACAACAGCATTTATAGCACATACATGCTAATCATTTTACTTAGATAAATACAAACAAGTTTCATGGCCCCCAATGATGTTGCTAACCAGGAAACTTTCACAAAACATGAGCACAGAACAAAGAAGCATTCAGTCAAAAACCCGCTTTAGATTGAGTGCACAGCCACAAACCCACCAGGGGGAAAAACTGCAATAGCAATATCAGCAGTAATAACACAGTAAAAAAAAAGTGTCTAGTGCAACAAGGAAACATTATTTTCAGAATTAAATAATGGGTGGGGGAACAGCAAGGCCAAAAAAGGAAATGTAAACTGGGCAGGGAAAGGTTTTTTATGAAAATGTGCACAGATATGATTGATAGGAATGAATAAATAAAGGGGGAAGAGGGCATGGAAAATGGCAATGTCCCCCAAAAAAAAGGGTATGTCAATGTATTTACACTTCCAGGACAAGTCAGTAGCAAACAAAAAACAAATTGGGCCCGTTTATGTAGATAACACAGTATGTACTGATGTTTATACCTCCTGTGTGACTATATTATATCAACAGACATGACAATATATGTGATTGTCACACAAAGTACATTTTAGATTGTCAGTGTTGGTGATTATTGTGATATAAACATCATTGACATCTCACTGAAGAGGCATTTAGCAAGGACACTATATAAATTATGGGTATGTGCATACCTTTAAGATCTGCAAAATGATTGCTTGAATATGACTGCATGTCACCTAACCCAACCAATCAAAAAACATAGCAACAGGCTCCTGAGCAAATGTAGAAGAAATGGCAAATCATTAAAACTTTTAAAAATTAGACCAAAGGGGATTGACAGAATATGTGAGTGTAACTTATCATAGTTTCTGCAGGAACAGACAACTACAACTGTAATGATTATCAGCATTCTGAAGTGAATTCACCCAAACCCCGCCCCCAAAATATCACCTTTAGGGATTAAGAGGAATAATGTCAAAAATGGAGTTGAAATCACCAATCCTTCAATTAAGAGGTTTGCATGACACATAAGCCGCACTCACCCCTGCAAGTATCCAACCCATATCATGAATGCTGTCAATGAGCTATTTACTGGGGGCAACAGAGACAGCCATATCACACAACCATCTAGTACAACACTGGACTGACAAATCCTAGTGGGTATGATGCCAAAGAATAGTTCTGTGTGTCCTACCAGATGTGTGGGAGCTCACTGTACCAAATGTGATACACTTGATTAAGCATCCTTGCCTGATGTGGTATCATCCATACAGATACCAACACAACAAAACCACCTATTATGAGTGGTTTTAAACAGCTGGGTATTAAAATCAGGGCCACATTAATTTAAGCAATGAATTTAGCTGAAGAATCCAACTGATGTGTGAATTAAGAAGTGACCCATATAATGAATGGTCAGAAGTATGTGAGAATTTTTTATGCTTTTTTCATTTGTTTACCGGGAAAACCCCAAATGGCACACCATTTACACAAACCCAATAGCCCCAGTAAATAAAAAATAACAAAAATGACATAGGAAAAAACTATTATTTTTTGGCAGTTCATCAGTTATGCCCAGTGCAGAAAGTACAGCATTGAAAAGTCAAATGTCAATGATCGAGAAAGCTGTAAATGTAATATTGTATAAATACCAAACAATAAATGGAAATTCTAAAGCACATAAAAACCCTCAAGACATGTACCCCCAAACACACCCCCTTGAATTGCCAGTGAAAATTTTATGAAATCCCCATATATCCATATTATGTGCATGAAATTAGCAAGTGGTAAAAACTGATATGATGTAGTGGACTCCCTTATGGGAAAACAGTCACAATATAGTGTACCGAGGCTATAATTGCACTTAATCAAATCTTAGGCTCATAGAGGAACACTAGGCTATAGGCCAAAGAGCCCCTGCAAGCCTAGCCAGATTTAATCAGAGTTTTTCAATTTTCAATAGCTAGGTGAATGAAGTTCACAAAAGTATCAGCCTATGCTATTGTATCTAATACCAACTGTCTCTGTCCATGAGTGGGCGCAACCTAGGAGTAAATTTATGATTACTCATTCAGTGACCTAAGTTGTGCTTGAAGAGGGTCAGGGAAGGGCTTTGCTTTATGTTAATTGGAAGCTTGTTCCACAGAAGTTTTAGTTGCTGAGAGATGTATATATTTCTCCAACATGATTTATTTATTTCAGAGGCTGTTAAGATCCTTGGGACCAGTGACCCTCGTGCAGTTTAATTATCGAATGTGTACTTGAATGATGATACACACACTTACAAATTGAGTGCTATGGGATTAGAACCTCTAAATATATAATTATACAAGATACAGAACACAGTACTTAGTGCAAATGCCACAAAACAAGTCTAATTACAATACTGTCAGACTGAACTTTATAGATGATGACCCCATCAGTGTATGGTAAGAAGATGATTTTGGGAGGGCTGTATGAAATAGCTGTAGAGTCATGTACCAGTGCAAAAGTGTTTTCTGAATGGTATTTGCTTGAGGGCAGAAAAAAAAAAAAAAAAAACCCCACACACACACACACACACCCCCACACCCCCACACACACAAAACCCTTAACTGTTGTGAGATTTGATCCCCTACCTAACTACTTACACATGCTGGAGAACACAGTACTTAACAAAATTAAAAATGAAACTTGATTTAAAAAGTTTACATGTTTTAAATTTTAATTTAAAACATATTTAAAAACAGGAACCAAAAAAAACTTTAAAGAAATTACAAAGCTAGAACTTGGGACCTGTTTTAATTTTTTT
>NW_025053762.1:0-9485 GCF_019279795.1 Protopterus annectens | reverse complement strand
TGAGCACATGGTTAATTTGCACACACCCTAGGTTGCCTAAAAGGGGTTGGGCTTTCCTCACACATGTAATCAAAATACACCCCACTCGACCACCACACACACACTCTGCCACTGCAGGATTCAAAACCCTACCCACAGCAGAAACCTGATTTGCATTACTGGGAGGCTCTCTCCTGCTGTACCTATAGGGTGCTGACATCATCAGTGTCAGAAAAGTGTAACTGTAATCTGGTGCTCTTAGTTGCCAAAAGGGACATTTCACACAGAATTGCAGGCTACACACTAACCCCCCTCACCCAAACACACACACACTCTGCAGGATTCAAAACCTCACCGTTCATGTTAAGACCGCACGACGATTAGCGGAGCTTGCTATTCGCATTACTGGGAGAGGCTCTCCCATGTAATGAGAAAGCCACATCACCAGCCAGAAAGGGAACAAAATCCCAGTGTGTTCTCCTAGCTGCTGTGCGACATTTCCCTTACACAAAATTGCACACACCAACCCTCACCCAAAACACACACACTTGCAGGATTCAAACCTACCTAACCATATGTTATGACACCAAGACGGACACATTAGTGGAGCGCATATTCATTACTGGGTAGCTCTCTCCTGTAATTTAAGTAGGTGCTGACATCATCAGTGTTTAGAAAGGGGAATGCATCCCAGTGTGTTCCTCCTAGTTGCCAAAGGATTTCCTCACAGAATTGCACACACACCAACCCCACACACACACTGAGCATTTGCAGGATTCAAACCTACCCAACTACACAGACACTTGGGGGAAACGTATTAGCAGAGCAAAATCATCCAAATTATCAGATCGTTCCCACCTGCAGTATTTATAGGGTGCTGACATCAATATTTATACAGAGGTATGTACATCTATTACTACCTGTCAGGTGGGGGATAGCATATGCATTTGCAGCCACCTACCAGTCAGATATGCACATCAGCACCGGCAGGTTATGTTTCTGCGCTATGCTCATGAATTCACAGGACCTGCAAGACACAACACAACCAGTCGCAGACCACCCCTCCCACATCCGGGAGCACACTTTGCTTCCCAAATAGTGCCAGATATGAAGTACTATCCAGTTGTTAACGCCAGGTACAGGTCATGTGTGGGCTCAGGCCACTGCCACACCCAGCCACTAGCAGCCTGTGAGTCCAGCTATGGCAGACCACTCACCACAGCCACAAGGGGAATATATATTGCACCTGACCATCTGCAACATGGGTACTCACTGTTCCACACCAGAGGTAGACCACCACCTTATGTATCTGACCATACCCACCTTTCCTGACATCCATCCCATCCCCACCCCCAGTGTGTTGTCAAACAAAGTGCATGACAGCAGACTTTGTACTTGTGAAGACTGGGTAGACTTCAAGGACCCATGCTGGGGAGTATACAGGCCACTCTGCATAACTTTGACAATTGCATTCTATGAGCATGTGAAGGCTCTGCATTGACTGCTATCCCAAATATACCCATGACTCCTTCCAGCTACAGGACAATTCTGTCAGGTGTACACAAGCTACATATGAGCTGGTCCAGACGGAGTGAGCTAATACATTGCATAGTAGCCCACAGAGGAGGACATCTCAACAGTACTGTACAACATCAATTCCCTCATCAATAACGTGTTGACAGTGAAATTGTCCAGACACTGCAGACAAGGCCCCCTCAGTCTGTTATTGACGCGCCACTACGTTAGAGGTCCCTCACCAACCTCTTCCAGCACACACCAACAACATGGATGTGGGTATAGTACCAACCCTGGGATCTCCACTGTGTCCCTGCTTGACGGAGGCAGAGCACACTAGCCTCTAAACGGTGCCTGTGACCTAATTTACAGTGGTACAGTAGCTCATTTGTACTGGGGATGCAGACGCTACAATACCTGGCTAAGCTATTCCTAGGGCAACAAACAGTAATAATCTCTACACCCATATGTTTAATTGTCAGATGCACAATATCAAGTTGCTGATAGACCGTTTGCAGGTCTTATTGCCATAGTACCCCTGTTTCTCATGAACAACTTCTGTATCTGTGAAGATGTTTGAATATGAGGGGATCCACTATATCACTTATGTCTCTTGTAGTAGTCATTTAACTGTAAAATTGGGTAGACGTGTAATGTGGTTGGTCCCTGAAATGACATGTACAAACACTAGATATGTGTGGCCAACTGCTAAACTGAGATATGGCCTAAGTGTGTGAGCATGTCCAGTCTAGCTCTTCCACAGCATGTTGTCTGACATATGTCCCATTTATCAAAGTAACAGGTCTAGTGTGAGCTTTCCATATGTTGAATTCTGCAGTCCACCACATATGTGGATGAGTGTGAACGCCAAATATCTCACGCTTATGGTTGTGTTAAAAGTCATGTTGTGTAATTATCAACAACTGCTCGTGTCTGAACACAACAGGGATTATATCACTGTGCCTCGTAGGGTTTGCATGGGATACTTTGTATACAGTTGTCAACATCCTTCATACTGAATTCCAACACTGTGGAAAATTAAGTAGTGTACTGGTTCAGTACTTTCACTGTGGTGGACAGTATCCTGGGCTTTAGTCCTATCACTGCTTTAAATTTTCAAGTATGAGCACAACAGACTGTTTAGGGCCAGTTGTGCACATATGACCATGTTGTACGTGTTCAGATAGGGACTACTTAAACCAGGCTTGTCCAACATTGGTAGTATTCCCACAAATATAGGTGGACATTGGCAAACACTAGCGATGCCCTAGGCCATTTCTAATGTTAGTCAGAGTGTGTTTGTCCTTCGACACACATTGTAATTGAGTTTGCTATGACATATGTCATGGTTAGGCATTGGCTTACCTGTGATATAACAGTGATACCCAGGGTAAATCCACCATCTCCCATCCACTCATCAAGATTCCTCTGAGGAGAGTCGGCGGTGACTCTCTGGCTAACCTGTACTGGAGTTTTACCTAAGAGTAAAGTGGCTTCAAAGGGTGGATCATTCAGTACACGGTCCTATGTATCTCAGTGCTGGGGTTCAGGTCTCTCGTATTAGCTCACCATTCAGATTGCAAGGTGCAGCATAACTAATGGACCCAGCTTGACATGGCTTTACATCAGGCACAGCTTGCCTCAAGTGGCAGTATGGCAGTGTGTGAGCTGCAGTTTGTTTAATCAGGCAAAACACGGGCATCTGTTCAAGCTCGATACCCTGGTGAGGTATTTTGGGTCTTTCCAGTTGATGAGGCCCATGAGGTACATCCCATAGGGGCCATTAGAACATCAGACGCTGATGAAGGATGACTGCAGAGCCACAATGACCTCCTGATCTAGAGAATCTGATTACCTCATGATTAGGTGGGTATGGTAGGTTTCTGTAACCACTACAGCCACATGCTTGTCCAATGCAAGATATCTATCAACTCTGTGGCCCCAGGTCTCTTATTGCTAATCTAAGTACTTAAATACACACCTATGTGGTAATTGGTGGGCACTCTACTGTATATCCAGGTTGACTATACACTTTTCTGCACTAGCTTGCTGACATGGCTGTGTACCAGTTGGCTCAAGCCCCAGGGCCCTTTTGTGATGCTCAGTTTGGGCTGAGGGCTGAGGTGGCCAATAGGTCCTCTGTGCAACTTGTTCAGACAAGAACTTCCATGTTGGCCTGTACCTATGGGATATATATACCAAAAACAAGTGGGAGGTCCCGGACCGTAGCCTCGGGATGCCAGTTGTATTCATTTGTAGTCCGACATGGCTGCATTTCTGACCATGCCGTTCTGTCCTTGGTCTGGCTTCTGTGGCAAAACCCTCTACTGACATAGGGTTTGTATTTAAGCTGGTGAGCTTATCTCTATAATGAACATGGGTATTGTATGGAAGCCTTTTGTAAGTACAGCTAGGCTGTGTGGGACCACATTCCCCTACTTTCAATGACCTGGCCACTGTTTCAAGTGAGTCAAACACAGCTTATGTGTGTGGATCTGCACTACAAAGCTAAGCACTGGGTAGGGTCCAGTGTCAGTAGGTCTCAATATCTTATGTCTGAGGTACATGCTGATCCTTTCCATAGCTTTGCAGACCAAGCTTGTCAGCATTCTGGGGTGGTAGTTTGCAGCACCACATTCAGGCAACACCTTTGTGGAGAAGGACCACCGTTGTTGTACACTGCTCTTTTAAAAGCATATCCTGTGGTAAGGCTGACATTGAGCAGTAGGTTATTTGGCATTCCATTCTTCTTGAGTCCATGTTGGACTCCAGCCCAGGACACCATCTCATACCACTGATGCTGTGTGTTTGCTTGTAGATGCTGGCCGTTACCCCAGCATCTGCAATGTCAGGGGCCAGCACCTGGGTTGACATAGTCATGTGGGGTTGCACTGCACCCACAGGTTGATGTTGCAAGCGATGTGTGTGTGTTTGCATGTTGTTGCAAGTTATTTGAGTGATTCAGAGCATATCTGTGGAATTCCCAAACAAAGTTCCTACCATCACAAAAGCCTTGTGATTATCCTAGTGTCCTGTACAATTTGTATCTTCAGGGTTCATAGGTTCATACTAGACACCCGTCTGTAAGCCCAGCTATGCCACACCCCTTGCTATGGGAATATTGGTGGGCCATTTAAGATTTACTTTACTGTGCCTCTGCCTGATGTGATACAGTGAAGACCTCCAGTGTACATCTGGGCGATCATCCATCCACTTCTGGGCAAGACATCCCTTGAAGAGAGAGCCAGTGAGGGGCTCTGGGCCTCTAAACATGGAGTGGGATTCTGTTCCAGGGGCATGTAGGAGCCTCTGGGTTATGTATCTGTCCCTCCCAGCGACATCCTATCATTTCATTATGTGTTGAGGTTGACATCTCTCACTCTCACAGCCCGATGGATTTGGGTTTTCTGGGGTGGAGCATGTCCATTACCCTGTGTTGGGACATGGCCTTGTACAACAGGTGGCATGCAAACGCCCAGTATAGCAGTATGTGACTGCAGTACAGCTGGGGTGCTCTAGCAGCCAGGCAGCATATGAAAAATATTTGAATCCGGCTTTTATCCTCTTGGTGAGGTACCTTGAGGTCTTTCTAACTGCTACAGGTGTCGGGTAAGGTGTTATCCTCCAAATGAGTGCATTGTACTCAGATTATGGGTCTGATAAGAGAAACAGTATAGGGCACAGCCGACCTCTGTTGATGTAGATGGAATCCTTTCAAGGATACGGTGTCCAATATAGACAGTCTTCCCAGCCACGTTAAGCAATGTGAGGTCATACATGACAGGGTTACTGTCCACTGTGTCCTAGGTCCCTGATTACTCCTTCCATACATAATGGATTACCACCTATGTGTAATTTGTGAGTACCTTTGTTTGGTATTTGGTGAGACCATACTGTCCAGTGTCTTGTGGACGGCTGAGTGGTTCCTGTGTGTGAGAGTGTAGTCTGTGGCATGCTACAGCTGTACAGTAGTTTCGCCTTAATGGTTAGTTGCATATGGTGGTCCCTGATACCAGGCATTGTCAGTTACCTGACTGCAGGGTGTTGAAAAGGAATATGGATACCTCTCCTTTTATGTTTTAATCCAGGTTTGGGGCTCATAACGCATATAAGGAGGTATAACCCAGTAGTGCCAGCTCTGTCAGGAGCTCCTTATGTAGGTTTCTGTCACTGCATGGACATCGATGTTTCCATACCAGAGGGCCTGGAGCATGCATGTTGAGGTTTACACGCCCGCACAGCAGCATTACCCTCGCAGTGTTTCTTTCCACTTATGTTTTCTAGGGAGGGCTGGTCTTTCAGCCTGGTCACTAAAGGCTCTATGGAGGTGGCAAGAACCTGTCCAACATCCAGACCACTAGGGTGGCCAGGAAAAGCCTAATCCCTGCACAGTGTGGCTTGTCACACATATCTCAAGCAGACAGACATTGGATCCCCTTGGAACACCAGTAATTGTGCCACTTGTTAAAGCTATTCTGTGTTGTACTGTGCATCCCCCCTGCAGGGATGCTGTACACGGGTCAGTGTTATACCGCCTGACTACATAATCGGAGAGCTAATCTATGTCTCTTTCATGTAGTCTGGGAGGCATCTGTATCAGCTCACAACCATAGGTTCATAGGTTCATAGGTTCATACTAGGCTACCTGCCCTAGGGCATTTATAAGCCTAGCTAGAATGTGTTTGGCTTTCGCCACCATTTTAAATTTATTTTGCTAAGGCCCTTTCGAGGCGGTATACTGGCGCCCTATCTAACAGTGACACAGAAGTGATACCCAGGGTAAAACCTACGATCTCCTATCCACTCAACAGATTCCTCCGAAGAGAGTCAATGAGGGATCACCAACCTGGACTGGGATTTCATTCTGAGTGAAGGAGCCTCTAAGGCGAATCCGTCCCAGCAGTCCTATTTATTTCAGTGTTGAGGTTCGTCTCGAGCGCAGCTCGGCTGACTGGATTCTGAGGTGCAGTACGTCCAATAATTCCGGGTTGACATGGCTTTATATCGCCAGGCACAGACTCTGAACAGGCGGTATGCCACTGAGTAGAGCTGAGTTTCTTTAACTGGGCAGTATATGGCATCTGTTTGAGCCCCTCGATCCTTGCAGTGCCTTTTGGGGTCTCTTCCAGTTGCAGGTGTCTGTAAGGTACATCCTGCAAGGCATTGTACTCACCATGGGCCTGATGAGGATGAGTAGAGGCATGACCTCCTGATCTAGATGTGAACCTTCAAGCGATTAGGTGGCTATATAAAATGTTTTCAACCACTGGCCACGGTCAAATGAGATTACATCAACTGGGTCCCTAGGTCCCCAATTACTTCTCTGTACTTAATGGATTTCCACCTATGTGGTACTGTGGGCACTTTGTTTTGCCAAAGGATGACTATACACTTTTGGCATTTAGCTGAGGCCATGGCCTGGCACCAGTTGTCTGTTCTATGAGGCCCTTTGAGTGATGCCAGTCACTGAGAACATTATGGCAAATCTAGCCCAGTCATTCATAACTTGGTCAGCCACAGCCTTCCATGTTGGCCTCCGTACCTCTGAGAAGATATATCAACAAGAGGAAATCCCAGGGACTGTTTCTGTGGGACACCACTTGTAACTGGTTTGGAGTCTGATGGCCTCCAGCAATTTAAACCAAGGGTTCTGTCCTGAGCCAGTTTGCAATCCATCTAGTGACATATAGGGTTTATATTTAAGCTGGTGAGCTAGTCCTGGGTATTGTATCGGGGGCAGGCTTTTAAGGCAGGTCCAGGTAGGCTCAGGTGTGGACCACCTTCCTCGGCCAATGGCCTTGGGTGACTCCTGCCCAAGAAATTCAACTTAGGTTTAAGAGAGGGCAGGATCTGCCCTTAACAAAGCCGAACTGGGTAGGATCCAGTGTCTTGTAGGTCCCCAATATCTTTATTTATGAGGTCCATGCGATGATCCTTTCCATAGCTTTGCAGACCAAGCCAGTCAGGCTTATGGGGCGATATAGTTTCCAGGATCCGCTGAGGCACCATACCTTATGGGAGAGGGACTTACTTTGTTGCTGTACGCCACTCTTCTTTGGGTACATATCCTGTAGTAAGGCTGAGAATCAACAGTAGTTTTAAGTGCTCTTGGGTTTTAGCTCTTCTTGAGTTCACAGGTAGGACGAGCCCCGGGACAATCGCATCTGGTCCCACTTTCGATGCTGCTGTGTTTTTTGCTTGGAGAGGGCGGCTCTACCCTGAGCATCTGAGATGTCAGGGGGCAGCACCTGCTGGGATAGATATTTTGCCCTTTGGTGGGAGGGGGGAGAAGCCTTTGCCCTCGAACCTGTCAGCTAGTAGCTGTTGGCAATGTCTGTGGGTTCGTGTATTTTTGTCATTTTGACCTAATTACATATCTGGGAATTACCACCCAGGTTCCTAACATAACTAAAGAAAGTTCCTGTGATTATCCTTAGTGTCCTGTGCAATTTTTCTCTCAAGCTAGGCCTTAGACTCCATTTTATGAGTGCCCGTAGTTTTTGCTAATACTGATCAGAGATGCCTTCCCTTTGGGATTTTGCTCTATCATGTAGTAGCTCTCCTTCTATTGTATAGTTTGTTTATGGTTGGGTCCACCAGACAGGATGTCTGCCTTTTGAGATTGGGTCTTGGTTTTATTTGAGATTAGATGATCCATGCATTCCTGAAGGTGTTCATAGAATGCGCTACAGTAAAGGATTCTATGTGTCTGGGCCCATATTTTCCACAGGCCTGGGCTTTGAAGGATTCCACCACCGGGTTTTGAGGAGTAGTGAAATGGCTTAGAGAAGTTTTTCAAATGTGGTTTTCTGGGCAGGTGGGGTCGGATGTGAATATCCAGTGAGATTAGTTTATGGTCTGATCTTACCAGGGTGAGGGATACACTTCTGGTCTGGGAGCATAGGAGTCCCCATGTTGATGATGATCAGGTCCAGTATGTTTTCCCTCTTGTGGAGTGGTAAACAAGTTGTCTCCATGCATTTGAGTTTATAAATTCTAGGGAACCTTTGGGCTAGGGTGTTGGAGCGAGGCTAAAGCCCCAGTCTATGTTTGGGTAGTCAGTCGCCCAACATAATGGTGTTTGAGAGACCTTTCTCATATTTCTGCAGTGTTTCCCAGGAAGGCTGAGGTCTTGGTTTTGGAGGGTGGTCTGTAGCAGGCTATAAACTTCAGGGCCAAGTGGGTGCTCACCCACTGTTAGCTGCACATGGATAGTCTCTGATGCTTCAGAGCCACACCAACCCGAGGTACTTGATGAATATCGATACCCCTCCTTTGTGGTTCGGTCCAAGTTTTGGGGTCGAAAAGCATGGTATGAGGAACTCTGAAAAGCAAAGCCTCGGAGCCCGAACTAGGTTTCTGTTACTGCACAGATATCATGTTCTCCATACAAGGAGAGTTTCGAAAAGGCATCTTGAGGTTTAGACTTCATGCTATAGCATTACTCTTAGTTTCTTATCCCTAGGATACCTATGGAGGTGGGTTTGTCTTTTGAGCCTGGCCTAAAAGCACTATGGGCATGGGATACCGGACTGCATCATATTTCACTCTGCTTTGGGGAATCTGCGACTTGTGTCATGTGGCGACAGCCTACAGGCAGCTTACTGTACCCTTCCTTGTTCAGTCTAAGTGAGCGGGACAGCAGTGTGTCTGACTATGGAGTCACCCACAACCAGGCATGTTGTTTCTCCTTCTGGCCTGGGACTGCTCTTGGGCACCACCTCAGCTTGTGTACTATGTTGCATGCTAGTTGGAGGTAGGTTGCTTAGTGTCTGCTTGGAGCCTGATGTGGTGTGTTTGTAAATAGGGCCTCCGGGAATGTTTTCTGTGTTTATGTCTTGCCTGTGCTGTGATAGGTCTTTATTTTTTTTTTTTTTGAAAGGGGCTTTGGGGGGTTTGGTTTGGTTTTTTTTTGTTTTTTGGGGGGGGGGTTACCCTTTCTTTCCTTTCCTTTTTTACCCCAGTTTTTTGGGCAAAGTTTCTGAAATTTA